>NW_022196896.1:36644113-36693677 GCF_008632895.1 Mastomys coucha
GTGCGTGCGTGTGTGTATGTGTATACAGCCTTAGCCTTCCTCTGTAGTCTAGGCTTGCACCCCTAACACTCAGACTCAGAGTTTTCCTGCTTGTAGTCTAAGTGTTGTGATTATAGGGGTGTACTACCATACCCAGCTCATCACTGTTTCTTGTTGACTAGATTGTATGTATATATGCATGTATAAGCTTTGTGGTTTTTGAGAGCAAGTCTCTGGCTGGCCTTGATGTATTCTGAAGCTGAGCATGATTTTCAGTTTCTTATTCTGCTGCTTCCACTTGAGTGCTGAGATTATAGGCATGATTCCTATGATCCTGGAGACTTCACCCAAGTACTCCACCAACAGACTACATACTCAGCCCCTAGAGTCAATTTAAAATCTGAATTTTCATCTTCAGACATATGGCTAATTTTGGAACACAGAAGTAATCAGTAGGATTTTAGTGTCAAGAAAAGCATGCAGTTGTCTCTGGTTTAACAAGCATTGTAAAACCTATCTTAAAAGAGTAACTTTTAAATACCTAAGTTATTTTAATGGGATTGGTTTTCTTTCCTATAAAGAATGATTTGAACTTATTCTTTTGTGAACCAGAGAAATTAAAAATAGATAGACCTTTTGTTTTCACAGTGATTTATATAGATATCTGTGTATAATAACTGACTCTGAAGTTGACTCAGCTTTGAAAGAAGGCGTGAAATCACTGTGGCTCAGTAACTGGACTGCCTCACTATCCACAGTGACAGAGGAGCTTGCTGTTTTCTGTTGAAGATGTGTGTTGCCCGTGTGTAGTAATCATTGGCTTTCTTGTATCTTGGAAGCACTTATTAGATGTGTGTACCTATGTATACATGTATGCACTCCTGTGCACATGCTGCACAGGAGGGGACATTCACACGGAGTGCAGCCTCCCGCTCTGCTTCAGGAAAAAGGAGTTTCCTTTGAGTGGCAGTTCCTGGAATTGAGGTCTAAATCTTTTGGTATTGTTCTCCTGATCCCGCCTTCATCTTACTCTAGGGAGTCCAGTGTCAGACTTGTGACTTCCACAATAACAAAATAATAAAGTTGGGTTTGAGTCATTAAGTTCTTGATAGTTCATTAAGGCAGTGATAGAAAACTCCTGTTATATTGTATATTGTATGTATATTGTAAACATTTCATTCCTTAGGGAAGTGGATGGTGTAGGATGCATTAAATTGGGAGAACTGTAAGATTAATTTTGTCATCAAGTAGCAAAAATTGTTATGGATAGTAATGGAGATTTTCATTAAAGCCAGTGGGAATAATTGCAGAGAATAGTTGCTTTGAAAGGCAAGGGGCAAAGTACAGGGCATTTTGATTTTAGAGATACTAAATTTGAAGTGATAGTGGAACCACCTCCCCTGTGAGGTTAATCTAGACATTTACGGAATACATTGGATTATTTGCCCAATCAGTAAGTCAGGACAGTAGTTATTTGCTCTAAAATCTCTTAGACCAGTGGTTCTCAATCTTCCTAATGCTGGGACATCTTAATATAGTTTCTCTTGACATGTAACACAATCATAATTATTTTCTTTGCTACTTTGTAACTTTAATTTTGCTACTGTTATAAATTGTAATGTAAATATTTTTGGAGATAGAGGTTTGCCAAAGTGGTTACTGACCCACAGGTTGAGTGAGAATGGATGTCCCATACTGTGTGTTGGAGACAAAAAAATAGCAAAACCTAAACCAAACAATGAACAACAAAACAATAAAAACTCAACAAAAAAACCCCACAGCTGCTTAAATTATCTTTCTGGTAGATAGAAGCCACGTGTATTTCCTATAAGAAGCCTTCCCAATTTGGAAGAAATCATTTGTATTGGAAGAAGTGGTGCATATTCATTGTTCTTAGAGAAAAACCTACCTTGTAAACTGCAGACATATAATACATTTCTATCCTGGACCAAGCAGCTGTTAAAAAGGACAACCAGTTTGAACAGTGATGTTGGATATCAGGTTATTTTTTAAGCTGCTGTCTTGAAACATGCCGTTTTCCTCCAGGAGGGTTTCTACCTGTAATCTCAGCATTGGGAGAACAAAGAAGATTGCTACAAATTTGAAAGGTTGAGGCCAGCCAGTGCTTTTAGGCAAACTAGCTCTCTAAAACAAGACTCTGTTTGAGAAACAAAAACAAAAATAATACCCCAAACTCTAAACACATGCTCTCTCTAAAACACCTCTAAAACACATGCTTTCTCACTCAGAACAAAGTGCACACTAATGTGTGCTAGAGGACTTTCTGACACTTAGCACACCTCACAGAGTTCATTTTTTTCTGTTCTTTTCATGTCATCTGAAATGTCACAAGAAACTTAATGTTGTCAGTAAACTTTACTGTTCCTTATGATTAATCGGCCTTTGTATAAAGAATTTAACATTGCCAAATTCCCTGTTCCTTTACTCTTGAGATTTCTATTTTTGGTCTGCCTGTTGTGAAACTTAAGGAGTTTGTTAATGGACTTACTTACCCCTATGCAGTTGTGTTAGTGGTTATAGAGGTGTATAGAGGAGACACAGACAACAGAAAAATCATGTGCTTCAGTTAACATTATACAAGCTGACTTTCGATTGATGAAAACTCTAAGGTTAATATTTCTAGACTCTGACTACACTTTCTGCATTGGAACTTTGTGGCCGAGTTGGTGGCTGCTGCTCTAGACTGTTAGTAACATCTACCTTCCCAAGATTGGAATAGACAGATATCTCTTTTTAAGATGGAGGCTGGCAGCCGGTGTTTAAAACTTTGCGATCTGGGGGGAGGATCTGAGACAAACCCTCAGTACTTAATTTAAACAAGAAGACAAAGGGTTTGTGGATGCTTTGTCCGGCCAGGTGTTAGTTGTATCCTCATTCTTGAACAGCCCAAACCCTGCCCCAGTGATCCAGCAGTTATTCTAGTTGTAGGATTCTGTCTTTCTGGCTCCAGATAGTGGGGAGAAACCATAGTAATTTGAACAAAGACTCTTTGTTTTTGTATGGAATAAGGAACCTCCTAGTGTAAGGATTTGGCTAATGGAGTGCTGACTGGGTAGGAGCACTCACTTAAGAAGTGGAGGCAGGAGAATCAGGATCCTATGGTAATCTTTGCGTAGAGTTGGAGCTATCCTGGATTACATGGAATGTAGTCAAGGCATGGAAGGTAGAAAGGAGCAATCATAAGCACTCTTTTTTTTTTTTTTTTGAGACATATTGCTATGTAGCCCAGCGTGGCAAGCAGGTGCAACCATATCTTGCTTAAATATGCCACAACTTGAGGGCTGTGGTTGAACACCTAAATAAGAAGGTAACCCAGGGCCTGAGCTCCGGTCCTTGGAGATGTGCTTTGACTGGTTGGGTGATTTGTGTGACTAGAATTTGCCAGAAATTTACCTATGCTAGTAGGAGAAACAGTTATTCATACACATAATTTGCTGAAGACTTCCTTCTACATATGCGGTAGGGGAGGATGAAGGGGAAGCTTATGGGTTTTGGTGCATTTTGGAAGTCTGGTATTTGAAAGGCTTGCCAAACCTGCTGCCCTAACCAGTAAGCAAAACCCTTTGCCACCTGCAGTATCTTCAGTGCCATCTGGTAAACATTACTAGTTGACATTAATGTAGGAAATAGTGCATTTTTACTTTGGCTAGCCCAGTGGTTCTCAACCTTCCTAGTGCTGTGACCCTTTAATATAATTCCTCATGTTGTGACCCCCAGCCATAAAGTTATTTTCATTGCTACTTCATAATTATAATTTTGCTACTGTTATGAATTGTAATGGAAATACTTTTGGAGATAGAAGGGGTTGCAACCACAGGATGAGCCACTGGTGTAATCCCTGGTAGAGTGAGGTAACATGCCCTTGCTCCAGGTTCTCCTTGAAACATGTCTCTATAGCTTTTGTACCCTTTGCTTTTGGGTATGATTATGCCAGACTCCTTTTGATTTAGAGACCGGTTTCTCCTTTGTATTAGGGTGTTCCCATTTACCTGATTCACAGCTTATTTCCTGTTTGTTCCCTGTATAACCACACATACAAATGTAAAAATAGTCATAGTATTAGGGTATTACTTTATCTTTCCCCACATCAGTAAGATTAAAGGCTTCCCTTGTAGCATTAGAAGGTACTGCTCTCATCCTTGACTGACTTTTTTCTGTAAAGGATTTATTTATGTACATGAGTACACTCTTGCTCTTTTCAGACATGCCAGAAGAGGGGATCGGATCCCATTACAGATGGTTGTGAGCCACCATGTAGTTGCTGGGAATTGAACTCAGGACTTTTGGAAGAGCAGCCAGTGCTCTTAACCACTGAGCCATCTCTCTGGCCCTCCCTCTGCCCCCTTGACAGACTTTTAGCAAAAGGTATTTTGTTGTTTTATGAGCAACATCAAAAACCATTTTATTTCCTAGTTCCACTTTTTGTGGCTTTTATTTTACAGTGAATTGAAGAGAAATCCAATCTGCTGTTGCCAGTTGATGCTGTTAGTATGACCTTGAATGAGCAGTTTGACCTGAAGAGATGGGAAGCTAGATAACTGTGCTTAAGACGTTTCTGATCTATATAAGGGCGTTTGCCTGTCTGTGCACCAGGTGTGCACCTACAGAGAATAGTGTCAGACATGCTCCAACTGTATTACAGATGGCTGTGAGGCATTATGTGAGTGCTGAGACACGAACGTAGGTCCTCTGGAAAAGCAGCAAATGCTTGTAACCTCTGAGACTTCTCTCCAGTCCCAGTTATATTTTTCCCCTTTGCGATTATTTTTCTTGATCTGCTTTTCACAGATGTTAAAGTGCTCTTTTGGTTTGTTTAAACAGAGAAGTAAGTGGATCATAGCTTTGCAGTTGATTTCTAAGGTCAAGAGAGCAGTTTCAAATGTCAGTGATTATTTTTGATTTAGTCACACTTTATTGCTATTGTCATGACAGACCCACATCATAGAATTCATGTGCCATACATAAAAAGCTCTTGTCCCTTTAAGGTGAATGGAAGGACTCCGACGAGAGTATACTTGTCCTGTTCCTTTTTTTTTTCCTGAACACGTTTTAAATCTGTGCATGATTCCAGCTTTTTGTATTGTTTATGCTTAGGGCAATTTACCAAACTCCAGTGTTGCTCTTCTGTAAAATTATTTGGATTTCTTTTCTCTTTGTATTTATGTGTATCTCTCTGTGTACTTTTTTGATGATAGTAATAATCTGCTTGTTGGGCTCCTAACCATCTGTAATTCAAACTCCATGGAATCCAGTGTTCTCTTCTGGCCTCTAGGTACCTGTACTCAAGGCAGATAAACAGACACATACACCTACACATAAGTAAAAATTAATCTTAACAACGTACAGTTTGTATTATCATCGAATACCAAGTTAATTTGATGTTTTTGGCAAGTCAGTAGTGAAACAACCTAGTCTTTGCATTCCTTGATAATTCTTAATAATTTGCCTGTATCAGTAAGAAAAAGTTTCCTCTGATGCAGTTGTCACCAATCTCAAAGCAGCCTTGGTCCATGCTGCCAGGGACAGTAGCTGTCTGGGTTTGGGAAGTGTTCTTGGTTTACCTCTTCAAGCACTGTGTTCTTCTTTGGATTACACTCTCTTTGCCCCAGGGCCTGGTGAGCTTTGTCTCCTTTTTTGCAGAAAAGGAGCAGCTAGGAGCAGTAATTGACTCCTCCTTCCAGGGTGCTGAGTCAGTGTTCATTCTCTTCTCCTCCCACCCAGCTACATCTGTCTGCCATCTGTCTACTTGCCACCTACTTTGGCTTGTTAACAGACATCCCCGAGCATCCTGGAGATGCCTGCATGTTGTCTGGCCCCTCAGCAGTTCTCTATAGCAAATGAATTCAATCCCCAGGACTTACATTTGGAAGGATTGCAAGATTTCCCAAATCCTTTCAGGTGAGAGTGTGTGAACAGGAGCTTTGTTTCCCACCCCACCCCTGCTCATAGATACACACTAGAGAAAATGCTGAAGAAGTTTTGTGACTTGTGGGTGACTGATGACTTTCATATCAGACATAACTGCTGAGTGCTTAAACTCTTCACTCTTTTACTGTCACTCCTTTAGCTCTGTGCATTTTCTTTGTTTTTATTGTTTAACAGAGGATTTGAACACTTCCTAAAATGTTTTTTTTTTTTTTCACCAATGCTTTCTTCTCCATGGAAGAGAAAAATGGCAGGAGGGAAAAGTACAAGTTGTGGCCAAAGTAATAGACATACTGAGTTGTGGGCACCAGTGCTATCTCCACTGTGCTAGCCAGTGGGACACAGGGAAGCTAGGCGGGTCTGGGGAAGTAGTTCCTTATTCACAGGTGTGGGAGAATGACACTCTGAACATTTTTGGAGTTGCCACTGCCACAGCCAGACAGGTGTAGCTTTTGATGTATATTTGATACATTTTCCTTTGAGATGATTAGCTTAGAGTCAACAAATGACACTTAAATATTATTACTTTTTAATATTGTTCAAACTAGAAGATTACTATTGAAACATCAAAATAGTCATTTTAATACAGACTAAATGAGCTTTGGTATAATCACTTCCTGATCTCATTATCTGACAGTCAGATTGTCATGATCTGCTGTGTATATGTGTGATGCAGCATGATGCCTTTGGACTCTGGAAGAATATTTGATGGTATGAAAAATATCTATATTTGATTAAGTGAAAATCCTAAAGTTGTTATTGGAGTGATTTGGGTTCCCTCTTGGGATTCTTAGTTTTGCTAGTAAGAACTTAAAAATGCTCTTGGAAGCTTGAGGACCATCTTCTTAGTGTTTTAGGAGAAGTAACAGGGCAGATGTGCTGCAAGTGTTGCTGCAATGGAGAAGAGGGAGGTAGACAAAGGGATGAGGGAATGCTGTGGTGTTTGAGTTAGGGTCCAAGAACGCAGGGATGGAGTGCTCTGTAAGTTGCACAGCAGGAGGCGGGGGGAGTTAAGTCCAGAATGTCATTTTTTGGGTTTTAGAAAAAGATACAGAAAGAAAGAGAAGGAAAAATTACGATTTCTGGATTTAGAACTCAAAACATGGGCAAGCTTAACAGTGAAAATGGCATCATCATATGGGCTTTGGGGAGTTGAAGTTCATTTTATTAAGAGTATAGTCACCCCGATATTTGTTTCTCCTTGTCATGTCTTCAGGTGAACCATCTTTTTTGGAGGTGGGGTGGTGGTAGACTCATAGCCTGGTGATTGATAGGCTCAATCACAATTTTTCTTTTTCTCTACCTCCCCTCCCCCACCCCTGCCCCTTCTCTTTTTCTTTTGCTTTTCTTTTTTCCCTGAGACAGGGTTTCTCTGTAGCCTTCCATGTCCTGGAGTGAGTCCTACTCACTCTGTAGACCAGGCTGTCCATGCAGCTGCCTCTGCCTCCCAAGTGCTGGGATTAACGGTCTTTGCTACCATCCATGCTTTATTGGATTGATTCTTTTTTTTTTTTTTAAAGATTTATTTTATTTAATTTATGTATATGAGTACACTGTAGCTGTACAGATGGCCATGAGCCATCATGTGTGTGGCTGCTGGGAATTGAACTCAGGACTTCTGCCAGCCCTGCTTGCTCTGGCCCTGCCCTGCTTCACTGTAGCTGTCTTCAGACACACCAGAAGAGGACATCCAATCTCATTACACGTTGTTGTGAGCCACCATGTGGTTGCTGGGATCCGAACTCAGGACCTTCAGAAGAGCAGTCAGTGCTCTTCCCCACTGAGCCATCTCACCAGCCCTATTGGATTGATTCTTAAGGAAGGAGACATCACTCTGTAATAACCCAGAACCTATCATGAAGGAGGAGGGACATTATTAACAGCTTCCAAGACTACTAATCCCTTTTCAGCTGCCTGTCAGTATAAACAGTACGTTACCAATACTGTGTTTAAAAAGCACGTAGAACCAGAAGAATTGAGCAGCAGGTTAAGTGTCTTGCATTGCAAGCTTCAAAACCCTAGATTCTGGGGCTGGAGAGATGGCTCAGAGGTTCAGAGTGTTGGTTGGCTGTTCTTCCAGAGGTCATGAGTTCAATTCCCAGCATCCACATTGTGGCTCACAACCATCTATAATATCTGGTGCCCTCTACTGGCTGCAGGCATACATCCAGATAGAGCACTCATAAAATAAACAAAAAATAAGTGAAAAAAATCTTTAAAAAAAAAAAAAGAATTAAAAAAAAAAACCCTAGATTCCATGGGTTGATGGAGAGAACCAGCTCCAGAAAGTTGTCCTCTGTCCTCCCATCCCCCACCTCCCAATAATAATAATAATAAAGCGATTCTTAAAAAACATGTGGATGGCTTAGAAAGTTAATAGAAGTAGCTCTGAGCACTAGTGTCATGCTAGTACTCACTTTTCTGCAGGCGTGCTCTTGGAATCAGACCAGTCAGTATTCTGAAGATGTTTACAGTAACTCTCAGGGAAAATGCATAATAATTCACATGAATATAATAATGGAAAAGAACTTTGTTTTGAAGTTCCATGTTGTTTCTTTACTGATTTCTTTCTTTCCTAGACTCTTCTGAATGAACACTTTTTCCTTACCAAGTTGTTCCCCACATGCCTTTATTGTGTCTCTTGTAGTGTCTCCATGTGACCGTTTCAGCTTGCCAGGTTTGTTCCACTATTTCATATAAACACTTTAGGAGCAAAAGATCTAAGCCTGGAGCTCTGGCTTCTTCCTGTTCATACCCTCTGACACACACTAGGGATTTACTTCATTGTTGATGGCTGCATTTCTGGCTTTTCTCTAGTGGTTATTTTTGGGTAGCATTTCCATGTGTGGTCATCGATGAGGTGTCAGTTTTCAGTGGCCCTCCTTACCTCTCCCTTTCTCCAGTGTGCAGAGAAGACTCTCCAAACCAACTGCTGAGTTTCCAGTTTTTACTACAAAGGTAGCGTGACTACTGTCCTACCAAGTAATGCATTGAGATTATTTTCCTTGTCTTTGGTTCTGTTTTTTTCTTAACATTTTTATTTATTAAATATTTTATTTTTAGTGGTAAGTAGTGATTATGCATGTCTGTGTAGCTGCCACGCTAACATAGCGTGTGCCTAGACATTGGGTCTGCAGTGGGTGCTGCTGTTTTGAGGCTTTGCAACCCTTAGGAGGTGGAGCCTACATGCAGGATGTGGGTTCTTGGGAATGGCGTAGCCCAGTGCAGGTAGGTTCCTCGTGCCCCTGGAACCATGGCCTCCACTGCTCAGGTGTCATGCCTCTCCTGGCGTGGACTCTTCAAACTATGTAGCTTTGTGGTTATAGCACTAAGAAAAGAAACTTAATATCAGAGTTTTATATGTTATGTGACATTGTGACATATTATAATGCCTTTTGTATTTGTAATATGGTGTGATAAAACCAGGCTACTTAGGCTACTTAGTAAATCTTACTTCATTTATTAGTAGAGAGTGGGTGTTCATTATTTATAATCGCCCCCCCCCCTCCGTGTGTGTAGAGTCAGAGTAGGCAGAGGAAATTGTCTCTGGCAGAGACTTGCTTTGCCTGTGCTGTGCTGTGGGGCTGGCTGGTCAGTGAGTTTCTGGGCAATTCTCCACTGTCTGTCTCCTATAGAGTTTGATGTAGGAATGCTGGGGTTACAGATTTGGGCACCACTTCTGTCTTTCCCCATGGATTCTAGAGATTGAACTGAAGTTATTAAGCTTGCATGGCAAGCTCTTTACCAGCTGAGCCATCTCAACATGTACTATATGTATATGATAATACATACCATTCTATGCAGTGGGCAGTAACATTTCCCCTTTTCCCAGGTACCTTCTCCTTAGCTTCTGGTAATAATCATTGAGCTGATTTAGATTCTACATAAAGACCTTGCAGCATTTCTTTCCTTGTGTCTGGCTTACTCACATTGCACAATACCCTCTGAGTTACATGTTGTAATAACATGTGGCTGAATAGTATTTCATTATGTATTATATGACCTTTCTTTTTCTTTTTCTTTTTCTCTTTCTTTTTCTTTATTTTGGAGACAAGCTCTCATGTAGCCTAGGCTGCCCTCAACTGGCTATGTAGTTGAGGATAGCTATGAACTTTCTGATCATTCTGCCTTTACCTCTTAAATGCTGTCATTACAGCTATGAAACACTACACTCAGGTGGACATATTTTGCTTATCAGTTACCTGATGATGAATCCCATGTTGACCCACATCTTACAGATTTTTAATACTATAGCAATGGTCACGAGAGTGCAGATAACTTATTTAGTATATTGACTATAGTTCTTTTGAATACATATCTATAAGTGGGATTATGGGATCATTTGATAATTCTACTTTCAGTTTTATAAAGACCCACTACACACTTTCTGTAGTGGCTGCGTTAAGATTTCTACCAGCAATATGAGTAGGTCCTATTTCTGTATACCCTCATCAACACTTTTTATCTTTTTGTCCTTTTAGAAAACAGTCATTCTAACAGAAGTGAGGTGATATCTTCTTGTATATGTGCATGTATATTTCTGTGCACACACTTATATGTGTGTGTGTGTCTGTCTTTTTGAAGTAGGGTCTTGCCATGTAGCCAAGTAAGGAGAACTAGAACCATCAAAGACAAGGAAAATAATGCTAGTGTACTGCTTGGTAGGACAGCAGTCACACTGTCTTTGTAGTAAAAACTGGAAACTCAGCAGTTGGTTTGGTTTGGAGAATCTTCTCTGCACACTGGACAAGGGGAGAGGCAGAGGCAAGGAGAGCCACTGAACTTGCCTTGTGAGCTGAACACTGGCCTTGAACTTGCGACCACTCCACATCAGCCTCTCCAGTGAAGAGACTGCAGGTATATCACTGTAAATGGCCTTACGGTGGTTTTTGATTTGATTTTTTTTTTTTTTCTGGGGATAGTCATGGTGATTTTTCATGTACAGGTTGGACATACTTGTGTGTTCTTCCAAGAAGGCTCATTAGTCTCCCATCAGAGCAGTCTGAGTGTGTCAGTTGTCTTTTCATTATTGCTTCCTTTGCTCTGCAGTACTTTTAGATTGATGTGGCCTCAGTCATTTCATATGTGTGTTGCCTAGGAGTCATGTCTTGTAAATGTGTTTCCAGATGAATGTTTGTTTGTTTTTTCTTCAGTTCTTTCCTCCCTTCCCTTTCTCCTTCTTGCTCCAGCCCCACTTGCTCTGGCCCTCAGATGGATGCTGAAGTGCCGAACCTTTCTCCCTGTTGCCTGCTTGCCCTTTTCCTTACTTCCTGTCCCTTCTCTCATGCTTCCAGTAAGTCTTACTGTGTAGCCCTTGGTGGCTGGGAACATTAGCTATGTAGACCAGGCTGGATCAAACTTGCTCTGTTCTGATTACTGGATTTGTAACTGTGAACCACTGGGCTCTACTCCTCCATTTTCTTCTAGTAATTTTATGGTTCATCAGTCTCCATGTTTTAAGTCTTTGATTTTAATTTTTACATAATTTTTTTGTATTTTTAATTAGATATTTATTTATATGTCATATGATTTCTCCTTTCCTAGTTCCCCCCCCAAAAAAAAACCCCCCAAAATAACAACAAGAACAAACCCCTGTTCCCTCCCTCCTCCCCCTGCTCTCCACCCCACCCTCTCCCACTTACTGGCCTTGTCATTCCCCTACATTGGGGCACAGAACCTTCACAGGGTCAAGGGCCTCTCCTCCCATTGATGCCCGACTTGGCCATCCTCTACTATACACATGTTACCAGAGCCATCAGTTCCACCATGTGTACTCCTTGGTTGGTGGTTTAGTCCCTGGGAGCTCTGAGGGTACGAGTTAGTTCATATTGTTGTTCATCCTAAGGGGCTGCAAACCCTTCAGCTCCTTCGGTCCTTTCTTTAACTCCTTTATTGGGGACCCTGTACTCAGTTCAATGGATGGCTGTGAGCCTCTACGTCTGTATTAGTCAGGGACTGTCAGAGCCTTCAGGAGACAGCTATATCAGGCTATATCAGTCTCTGCTCCATAGTTAGTCTCTGCAACTCCTTCCATGGGTATTTTGTTCCCCCTTTTAAGAAGGAGTGAACTGTCCACATTTTGGTCTTCCTTCTTCTTGAGTTTCTTGTGGTTTGTAGATTGTACTTCGAGTATTCTGAACTTCTGGACTAATAACCACTTATCAGAGAGTGTATACCATGTGTGTTCTTTTGTGATTGGGTTACCTCACTCAGGATGATATTCTTCAGATCCATCCATTTTCCTGAGAATTTCATAAATTCATTGTTTTTAATAGCTGAGTAGTACTCCATTGTGTAGATGTACCACAATTTCTGTATCTATTCCTCTGTTGAGGGACATCTGGGTGGTTTCCAGTTTCTGGCTATTATAAATAAGGCTGCTATGAACATGGTGGAGCATGTGTCCTTATTACATGTTGGAACTCCTTCTGGGTTTATGCCCAGGAGTAGTATAGCTGGAGCCTCTGATAGAATTATGTCCAGTTTCCAGAGGAACTGCCAAACTGATTTCCAGAGTGCTTGTACCAGTTTGCAATCCCACCAGCAATGAAGGAGTGTTCCACTTTCTCCACATCCTCTCCAGCATCTGTTGTCACCTGAGTTTCTTATCCTAGTCATTCTGACTGGTGTGAGGTGGAATCTCAGGGTTGTTTTGATTTGCATTTCCCTGATGACTAAGGATGTTGAACATTTCTTTAGGTGCTTCTCAGCCATTCAGTATTCATCAGTTGAGAATTCTTTGTTTAGCTTTGTACCCCATTATTGAATAGAGTTATTTGGTTCTCTGGAGTCTAACTTCTTGAGTTCTTTGTATATATTGGATATTAGCCCTCTATCAGATATAGGTAGGATTGGTAAAGATCTTTTCCCAATTTGTTGGTTGCTGTTTTGTCCTATTGACAGTGTCTTTTGCCTTACAGAAGCTTTGCAGCTTTATGAGGTCCCATTTGTCAATTCTTGATCTTAGAGCATAAGCTATTGGTGTTCTGTTCAGGAAATTTTCCCCTGTGCCTATGGGCTCGAGGCTCTTCCCCACTTTCCTTTCTGTTAGTTTCAATGTATCTGGTTTGATGTGGAGGTCCCTGATCCACTTGGACTTGAGCTTTGTACAAGGAGATAGGAATGGATTGATTTGCATTCTTCTACATGCTAACTGCCAGTTGAGTCAGCACCATTTGTTGAAAATGCTGTCACTTTATGGTTTTAGCTCCTTTGTCAAAGATCAAGTGACCATAGGTTTGTGGTTTCATTTCTAGGTCTTCAATTCTGTTCCGTTGATCTACCTGCCTGTCACTGTACCAATACCATGCAGTTTTTATCACAAGTGCTCTGTAGTACAGCTTAAGATCCAAGATTGTGATTCCACCATAGGTTCCTTTATTGTAGAGAATAGTTTTGGCTATCCTGGTTTTTTTGTTATTCCAGATGAATTTGAAAATTGCTCTTTCTAAGTCTGTGAAGAATTGAGTTGGGATTTTGATGGGTATTACATTGAATCTGTAGATTGCCTTTGGCAAGATGTCCATTTTTACTATATTAATACTGCCAGTCCACGAGCATGGAGATCTTTTCATCTTCTGAGATCTTCTTCAATTTCTTTCTTCAGAGACTTAGAAGTTTTTGTCAAACAGATCTTTTACTTGCTTAGTTAGAGTTACACCAAGGTATTTTATATTATTTGTAACAATTGTGAAGGGTGTTGTTTCCGTAATTTCTTTCTCTGCCTGTTTATCCTTTGTGTAGAGGGAGGCCTCTGATTTGCTTGAGTTAACTTTATATCCAGCTACTTTGCTGAAGTTGTTTATTAGGTTTAGGAGCTCTCTGGTGGAAATTTTGGGGGTCCCTTAAGTATACTATCTTATCATCAGCAAATAGTGATAATTTGACTTCTTCATTTCCAATTCGTATCCCTTTGATCTCCTTTTGTTGTCCAATTGCTCTGGCTAGGACTTCAAGTACAATATTGAATAGGTAGGGAGAGAGTGGGCAGCCTTGTCTAGTCCCTGATTTTAGTGGGATTGCTTCAAGTTTCTCTCCATTTAGTTTGATGTTGGCTACTGGTTTTCTGTATATTGCTTTTACTATGTTCAAATATGAGCCTTGAATTCCTGATTTTTCCAGGACTTTTATCATGAAGGGATGTTGGATTTTGTCAAATGCTTTCTCAGCATCTAGTGAGATGATCATATGGTTTTTGTCCTTGAGTTTGTTTATGTAGTGAATTAGGTTGATGGATTTCCATATATTGAACCATCCCTGCATCCCTGGGATGAAGCCTACTTGATCATGGTGGATGATCGTTTTGATGTGTTCTTTGATTCGGTTTGCAAGAATTTTATTATTTTTGCATCGATATTTATAAGGGAAAGTGGTCTGAAGTTTTCTTTCTTTGTTAGGTCTTTGTGTGGTTTAGGTAGAAGAGTAATTGTGGTTTCATAGAACGAATTGGGTAGAGTACGTCCTGTTTCAATTTTGTGGAATAGTTTGAGGAGTATTGGTATTAAGTCTTCTTTGAAGGTTTGATAAAACTCTGCACTAAACACATCTGGTCCTGGGCGTTTTTTGGTTGGGAGACTATTAAGACTGTTTCTATTTCATTAGCAGATACAGGACTGTTTAGATCGTTGATTTGGTCTTGATTTAACTTTGGTACCGGTATCTGTCTAGAAAATTGTCCATTTCATCCAGGTTTTCCAGTTTTGTTGCTATGTGAGTGTACGTCATGTGTGTGCAGGTGACTCTTCAGAGGCCACATGAGGGTGTTAGATCCTCTGGAGCTAGAATAACAGGTGGTGTGAGCCATGTGGATGCTTAAACAGAACTCAGCTCCTCTGCAGGAGCAGCAAGCACTCATAACTGTGCCACAATGTCTTCAGCCGTTGATAGCTAAATTTTTAATCCATTTTGAATGTAGTGTGAAATACGGTCCTAATTTCCATTTTTGTGTGGATACTCACCTTTCCTAACACCATTTACTGAAGAGATCGTACTTTCTCCAGTGTGGTGGTGTGCCTGTCACTTGTGTTCCTTGACATTTGACAGTAGTGAATTGTGGTGGAAGGTGGATGCCCTCTTGTGTTATAGCTCTTGTGCAGCCCTTGGGTTGTGGCACTTTCACATGTATGCACATGCCGAGGATGATAGCATTATTTATCTCATAGCAGCTCTAGCAGTCAAGGCCTGTGGTCCTCTTCTTTTTAAGGTCGTCTGCCTTTTAACCTCAGCTTTGCATGCGGGTCCTCTTGTTCCTGTTAGAGCCTTTTCTGAACGGTTCAGCTTCCTCTTTTCAGGTAACCTGCTCAATGCTTCAGACTGTTGCTCTGCCGCCTGAGGCTTTCTCCCTCTCTCTCAGATTTTATTCTTCTCTCAAATATTACATTCTTAATGCAGTTTTCTCTCCCCTCTCCCTCTAGTCTGTCTCCCACCTTTTCTCTTTCCCAGATATATCCTCTCACCTCTCATCGCTGTTCCCCTCTGCCTCCCCTCAGAAAAGAGCAGGCCTCCCAGGGACATCATCCAAATATGGCATAACAAGCTACATTAAGGCCTGGCATATACCATCATATCAAGGCTGGACAAGGCAAACCAGTAGGAAGAGAAGGGTTAGAGTCAGCAGGCAGAAGAGACGGAGACAGCTCCCACTCCCACTGTTAGGATTCCGCAAGAACACCAAGCTACTTAGTTATAACATATGCAGAAGACCTAGCTGTAGGCTCTTTGTTCTCTGTGAGCCCCACGAGTCCTGATCAGTTGATTCTGTGGGGTATGTTCTTGAGGTGTCCCTGACCTTTCTGGTTCCTCCAGGCCTTCCTCCCTTTCTTCTACAGGACTCTCCTAAGCTCTGCCTAATGTTTGGATGTGGGATTCTACATTTGCTTCCAGTTGCTAGATGAAGTCGCTGTGGTCACTGATGACAATTTGAGCTAGGCTTTGGTCCCAGGACAGGACAAACTGTAGGTCAAAGATTCTGTGGTTGGATTGGTATCCCAATCCTTCTACTTAGGCCTTGCCTGGTTACAGAAGATAGATCCCTCTTCCTTCTTTCCTTCTTTCCTTCCTTCCTTTTTTCTTTCTTTCTTTTTCTTTTTTTAATTTTTCTTTATTTTATGTATGTGAGTACACTGTCACTATCTTCAGATACTCCAGAAAAGGGTGGCAGATCCCATTATAGATGGTTGTGAGCAACCATGTGGTTACTGGGAATTGAACTCAGGACCTCTGGAAGAGCAGCCAGTGCCCTTAAGTGCTGAGCTATCTCTCCAGCTCTAATGCTGTTTTCTTTATACCAGCTCCCACACTGCTAAGAAAGTAGGTAAAAATCTGTTAAAAGGCCTCCTGTTGCAATGGGAGGAAAGGCATCGCAGTAGGGTGGCTCTCAGCCAACTCACGTCAGCCGGAGTGACTTGCTCCTGCAGTCAGAGGAAGGACATTTGTACTGCTTTCTGCAGACCTCACATGCCAATGAGGCTTTGTGTTCCTGTCTTCAGCAGGGGTGATATTAACCCTTTGCTAGGTCATAGGAGAAGTGCTTTCACTCGGGCCTGCATAGGAATGGGTGTAGGATTCTAGAGTTCTCCAAGGCTTATGTTAGCAGAAAGTCTGGTGAAAGTTGTTTGAAACCATGCTGGCTGAGGCTGCATATTCAAGAGCTGTAGTAGTGTTTTGTATGGTGTGGTGGCTTGAGTGAGAATGGCCGCTGTAGGTTCCTATATTGGAATGCTTGGTTCTCAGTGAATGGAACTGTTTGGGAATGGTTTGGCCTTCTTGGAGGAGGTGTGTCACTGAGAGTAGGTTTTGAGGTTTCAAAAGTCTATGCCAGTCTGTCTGTGCCTGTCTCTGTGTGTGTCTACACGCCCTCTACCCACCCAACCACCTTGCCCCCAAATATGTTCTCAGTGCTTCAGTACCATGCATGCCTGCTGCTCTGTTCCATGCCTGGAGGATGTTCATGGACTTTTTGAAACTGTAAACAAGCATCCAGTTAAGTGCTTTATTTTATAAAATGCCTTGGTTATGGTATCTCCTCATACCAGTGGAAAAGTAAGACATACAGCTTTCTAACAGCATACATGATCTGTTCAGATAGCTGGTGTTGGCACAAAGGTAGCAGTCCGGCAGATTGATTGATAGTCTTCTTGCTCAGGCAGCCAATAGCTACCAGTTAGAGAGTCAGATTGTTCTGTGCCCAGAGTTTTTGTATATTTACAGACAAATAAACACAGGAATACTTTGAATAAGAACTGAGGTTAATATTGGCATGAATAGTAATTGTGCAGTGCTTACCACCTGTTTAATGTCTCAGGAAGAGGTAGTTGTCCGTCACCTATCAGCTTTATATGGGGTAAATCTATTTATAGTATTATTGGAGTTAAACGTAGTGTGTGTGTGTGCTGTTACAGTGCAAGAAGCCAGGGTTGGCCACAGATCCTTAATAGGACAATTAAAAGCCAAGTTAATAGTGAAAAACAGGAAAAGAGGATTTGTTCAGTATTGCTACAGAGGGGAGAGAGACATTGAGATCCAGTGTCTTTCTGTAGTCTGTCTTCATTTCTTAACATGAGGCTAAGGTTTAAATACCATCATTAAGCAGTGTGGTACATTTGAGATCAACTCCCCATCCCACTCAAGTGCAGAGACCTGAGCCACTGGATATTTCTTCCCTTATGGGGATCCTGAGCCATGCTGGGGATTGGAAAGAGGAATTTATCCGTGCTGGCCAAGAAGAGCTTTGTCCTTAAGCTTTATCTTACCCTTTGTGTCCTCTTTTTACCACTTTCAGTTTTGCGGGAAGATCTCACATAGTCTAGGATGGCCTTGAGGTTACTGTGTAATCAGAGATGATTGTAGCTTCTGACTCACTTCTATTCTCCATTTCTTCATAGCTGGAATTACAGGCATATACTACCATTCCTGGCTCCTTTTAAAGATAAGATTTCCCTATGTTGCCCATTTTGACCTTGAATTTAATCAGTAGTCAAGGATAGCCCAAGCTAATCCAATTTTAATCCTTGTACTTTATCCCCTTTAATAACGTGGTTTATAGCCTGCACTGGGTTCTAATTTGATACATCTTGTAAGTTTTAATATGATGCTTTTTCAGTTTCTTCCTTCCTTCCTTCCTTCCTTCCTTCCTTCCTTCCTTCCTTCCTTCCTTCCTTCCTTCCTTTCTGAGACAGTTTCTTTGTATATCCTGGCTGTCCTGGAAATCACTCTATTGCTACAACAGGCTGGTCTCAAACTCAAGAGACCCACCTGCCTTTGCCTCCTGGGCATTAATACTGGGATTAAAGGCATGTGCCACTACTGACTGGCTTCAGTTTCAATTTTTGAAGATACTGAAAACAATTCTCCTTGAGTTCTTTGACTGTGGGTTGTTTGGGAACATTTAATGTTTCAATCCAAGTACTTGTGAATATTCCAGAATTTCTCCTGCCAACAGAGTTGGCTTTTACTCCATTATGCTAAAAACATATTTAATATGACTTTTCTGATCCACCTGAGTACTGGCATTGCAGGTATGCACCGACATGTATGACTATTTGCTCTCTTTTGGTTACCATCTGTTTGGAGTATTTTTTCCAACCTTTGATTCCTTCCCAGTTGTGTCCTTAGTGCTGAAGTGAGTATCTCTATGTAGTCTTATGCATTATGAAGTGATGCATTTACATGAGGTGAAGGAAGATGAAGGTAAGCATTTGATTAAGAGTCAGAGTTTTTCTAATACGAGTGGTTTGGGCCATAGGAGTCATGCCCGATACAGATACAGTGTCAATAGCTGGGCAGAGGCAGGGCTTACACCCTGGCTAGGATGGACCATGGAAGGATTAGACTTCATCAGTCTGGGAATGGGGATACAGGTTTTACTATGAATTGCTTATTTCTGGAATTCTCCACTTAATATTTTAGACCATCGTTGATGATGGGTAACAACAAATCATGGGGAAGAAAAGTACCCACAACAAATGAAGATCATTGTACCCATATTTCCTAGGTTTCCTTGTAGTCTTTTTGTTCAGGTCTGATAATCTACCTTTTACCAGAACATGAAGAAAGGATCTTCACAAGTCTAATTGCCCATTCTTCCACCACCTTTTGTTTTTGTAATGTTTCCCATCTCCTGAGGTGCTGGGACCCAGGCCAGTTTCTGTAGATCTTTATGCAGATGGATCCAGCCTGGGGACATTTTGGACATAAAATTATCTTTTCCTTGTTAAAATCTCCTGATTAGCTCAATGTTATCTATAGTAGTTTTTTTTGTTTGTTTGTTTTGTTTTGTTTTGTTTTGTTTTTTAAATTAGATGTGAATCTCCTGGGTTTTAGGGTAGTTTGAGAGCTTTCTCATGTCATATGTAAAAAATCTGATTTGTTTGAATTTTCAGTAGAAGGGCTATAAATTTGGGGAGAACACGGAAAAGAATCAGTGCCCCAAAAGGGAGGGAATTACTGGTCTACAGTGAAAGATCGGTAAGGTGCCAGAAATGCTAGCTGTAGATCATTTCTGAAAAGTCTTATTCTTGTGATTGAGTACTTCAGCCAGCAATCCCTTCACCATGTATGCCTTTAAAGAAGGTGTCTTCAGTTGTGCTTTGTCCAGTACCCATTTTGTGTACAGCACTCTATCCTTTAATGCATGTTTTCTCTCTTAAAGGTGAGCGTACTGATGGCCTTCCTCCCTCATTGTGTTTTTCTGCCTCACCTCTTTCTAATAAGAATGTGAACTATGGGCTGGAGATGTTCAGCAGCCTACAGATAACAGCACTGGCTTCTTTCTCCAAGGGGTTTGGATTCCATGGAGGTTCACTGCCATCTGTAATTCTAGGTCCAGGCCCTGCATACACAGACACACACAGACCCACATATACACATAACAATAAAAATAAAATTTCTTTTTTTGTTGTTCTTGAAAAAATATTGTAGGCTTTGTAGTAAATACAACAAACTTTTGGTTGGTTGGTTAAGATAATTTTGAACATGATGGATTTCATGAAGGGTCAGTTTCCTCTTAAGTGTTGGAACTAATACTAAGAAAATAATTTTTCCATCTAGTAAATTGTGGCTTGTAAATTACAGTCGAGCCATTTGTTAAATGTATATTTGTAATATATACTACTCTTGTAAAATTGTTTGGTAAATGCCACATTAAGTACTAATTGAGACTGCTTCTCTGTGTAATGTAGTCATTTGAACTCCCATTTTGAGAACTGATTGATTTTTGTTGTTGTTGTTGTTGTTTTTTGTTTTGAGTACAAGCTGAAAAAGTTGACAGATGTACTTAGAGATTATGTCACTTAAAAAGTAAAGCAAATGTAGAGAGTGGCTAGAGAGATGTCTCAGTGGTTAAAGACACTTGCTACCACTGGACCCATGTTTTGTTCCCAGCACCACCATAACTACTTAATACCTTCAGCAGCAAGAGATCTGATGCCCTCTTCTGGTCTCCCCAGGGAGTTAGCTGCATTCGCATGCACAGGCTTACACACACAGAAACACAAACACACAAATATATACACACAAACAACACACACACAAATACACATTCTTACTAGATACATTTGTCTTAGGGTTTCTATTGATGTGAAGAGATATCATGACTATGACAACTCTTATTAAAGGAAAAACATTTAATTGGGACTCACTTACAGTTTAGTCCATTATCGGCACAGTGGAGCATGGCACCACATGGGCAGACATGGTGTTGGAGAGGTAGCTGAGAGTTCTTCATCTGGATCAGCAGGTAACAGGAAGAGAGAGTGAGCCATTAGACCTGGCTGGAGCTCAAAGCCCATCCCCAGTGACAGACTTCCTCCAGCCAGGACATACTTCAGCCGGGTCACACCTTCAGCCAGGACACTCCTCCCAATAGTGCCATTCTCTATGAGCCTATGAGGACCATTTTTATTCAGCTCATCTCTGCATTGTTGAAGGAAGTCCAAGTGAACCATGATAGAGATTTTAACACATCATACTAAGTATACTATATAAGTTGTATAATGTCATGAGTAGATTCAGTTCAAAGAAACTCATGGGTTAGTTTCTGAATACCTGGAAAGGAAGAGAGTGAAAATGAAAAACTTGTGTCCCTAAAAATGTGATACCAGCCAACCTCGGTAATGTAGCCCCCTGCTTATGTGTCCACAGGGTCACCTTACCTGGTGTCCCCATTGTTCTCTCTTATGTTGAAGTTCTTATGTTGAAGTGCATTTAGCTGTCATTTATTCAGACTTATTTATACAGAGATGATGGTCCATACCTTACATCTGTCTCCCCTAATTATACACATCTGTCTCCCCTAATTGCACTCACGTGTGTGCACGTGCACACACACACACACACACACACACACACAATGAATTTGTATCACTCTTCCACAGAGACTATGCTTTTAACGCAATGAAGAGATGTTAATCTGGTATTAACTTCCACAGTCTCATTCTGGAAACCTTTATATTCCAAGCATCTAGATATGCCAGATGCAAATGAGCATTTCAGGAGTTTTGTTAGGTTTTATTTTGTGTGTGTGTTGTTCCATTGCTAAAGTATCAAACTTGTTAATGAAGCTTGTATTCTCATTATTTATTATAACAAAATTTACCAAACAAAACAATCATCGTGTTTGTGCATGTGCATGTATTAAACCACAGATTTGGCCTTTTAAATGTGAGAGCACAGGTTGGCCTTGAGCTCAGGAACCTCCTGCCTTTGCCTTCTTAGTGCTGGAATTACAGGAATGCTGTGTACTCAAGCCTCTCTCATTTTGCTTTTGCATTTATATTATTGTTTAGGCAATATACATATTAAATATGTAAAACATATACTATGTAAAATTGCTAGCTCCTATAATCAGGAATTTTAAGTCATTAAACCAGGATTACTTACTTTAAATGTGGCTAAATAATTCAGAGCATGCTTTTTGAATCCAAAAGAGCTGGTACTAAGTTAAGACAGTCTCACTCTCTAGACTGGCACGGTCTGATGTGGCCAGCTACCAGAGGTAGCTGTTAAGCATATGAAATTTGATGAAGTTGACTAACTGAATTTTAAGTTGCGTGTATTTAAGGTCAGTTAATCTCTGGATATGTGACTCATGATCATCATATAGGACCAGTAGTAATTAACTTAAATTCTTAGCCCCAGTTTTCTAACTTTCATTGTTACAAGAATTAAGTAAGTAGTATATTTAAGTCATTTAACACTGTGGCTGAAACAGAATGTATTCTTGGGAAATATTATAATATACATTAATTTAAACTTGTTTATTTTTACTCTTTTCCAGGTTTAATTTATTTTTGGAAATCAAGTTCAATATTAAAAAGAAAAAGCACACATTATTGGAAGCCATTTCTACTAATTCATTACATTTTAACTTATGATTTGATTTGAATACTGTCATGGGAGGAGCTGTGAGTGCTGGGGAAGATAATGATGACTTAATTGATAACCTTAAAGAAGCTCAGTACATCCGAACTGAAAGCGTAGAGCAAGCCTTCAGAGCCATTGACCGCGGAGATTACTATCTGGAAGGCTACAGAGACAATGCGTACAAAGACTTAGCCTGGAAGCACGGGAACATACACTTGTCAGCACCTTGCATTTATTCTGAAGTTATGGAAGCTTTGAAACTTCAACCAGGATTATCTTTTCTTAACCTGGGAAGTGGAACCGGATATTTAAGTACAATGGTGGGCTTAATTTTAGGTAATTTTATTTTTGTAAATTTCTCTTTATAAAGTGAGCTGAGTTTGCATGGCTCTTCTTGACCTACAGCATATTTGTAACTATGTCTAGTGTGTCTGAATGTTTCTGTTTAAAGCAGCATAGTGTTTGCTTAGGTGTGGGAACACGGTTGTAGTAATCTCCTCTTTCGTAGCCGTGACTCTGATGGTTGGTCAGCTCTTGCACTGTTCTGTCTAGTTACAGTATATATATAGCAGTATCTCAATACTTAAAGTCAAACAACTGGGGCTGGGTCTGTAGTTCAGTTAGGGTTCTTACCTAGCATGTATAAAGCCTGGGTTTGACCTAATACTTCATGTATCATCACAGTGGTAGTTGACTTAGAAACCAAAGTCATCCTTAGTAACATACTAACTACAAAGTGTGTTTGAGGCCAGCCTGGGATACATAACCCTGCACATACCCTGCCCCCCCAGTAAACATACACTACCCTCCCCCCCCCCCAAAAAAAAGCAGCTGGCAGGCAAGAAGCTTAGGAGTACATAAAGTGTTCTGTCCACTGATACATGGTTTTGATTGTTTCTTACCAGTGTCCCATTTAAAGTGGAAAGGGAGTTGTGCTAGTCTTAAGACAGCAAGGGACTAGGGCAAAGTGTATTGCAGCATATTTTGAGTCTGTTGTACTGGGCATTGCTTCTGGTGTGGAACAGAGCAGGGATCAAAAGGGACCAAGATTTTTGCCTTTGAAGAGCTTAGGGGGGGACTGCTAGTATTGCATATGACACATAATATCTCCTTATGTCCAAATGAAAACAATAATCAGGCCAAAATAACACCTTATGATATAATTATACCTTGTATGATCACAAAAGCATTAACAATAACCAGGTTATAACACCTATCATGATATAACTATCGCTCATACAGTTACAGGGGAATATCCTTTTTACAAGATGGCAGCTTAGCTTTATGGGATCTTGCCCTGAGGTCACCAGTCCCTTAATTCCATTTAATATCTTAATCTGTTTATCTCTTTGAACACAGGATTTAGTTCTATTCTACTTTCTGGTGCCCCTTTAATTCTTGTACCATACATTTTGAAGTTTTCCTCTGCCAGCTTCCTACATTTGATCAAAACCCTCTTAAGAGTGAACTGCAGGATAGAGTCTATCCTAGGCTGTTTTGAGATTTCTTTGTCAGTGCAACCAATATAAATCTTTTTACCTTGGCTTCAGGCACTCTTTGGATAAGGGCAAAGAAGCAGCCATATTTCTTCACCTCAATATCATACAAATGATCTCTAGGCAACATACTAAAACTATTCTGTGAAACCTCTTGTACCAGGCCCCCACAGTTCAAATCACCCTCAGCAACACTGTTTTCCATACTTTTACTAGGATGCCCATTAAGACCCACTTAAGGCATTCTGTTGCTTTCTTTATCCAATGTCCCAAATCCACATTCCTCCAAACAAAAGAATGGTCAGGTTTATCACAGCAATACCTAGGTACCTAGTTCCAACTCTGTCTTAGTTAGGGTTTCCATTGCTATAAAGAGACACCCTGACCAAAGCAACTTTTATAAAGGAAAAAAATTTAATTAGGGCTGGGCTACAGTTTCAGGGGTTCAGGACATTAGCATCATGGTAGAAAGCATGGCTGTGCGCCGGCAGACTTGGAGCTGGAGGAGCCAAGAGTTCTACATATTGATCGGCAGGCAACAGAAGGGGACTGTGTAACTGGTCTTTGGCAATTTCATGGGTTCTTTTTTCTTCTACCTTATCCCCCCTGTCTTATCCCCTATCACTAGATAGGAGAGAAGAATAGATAGAGGGAATAGAGGAAAGAAATTCCTGAATAAAGTCATGGGTCAAAAAGGGGGTGACATTATCATCAGACTACTCTGCTGATTAGGGGCATCAAGTTTCTTGGGGGCAAGTTTGAACTTTGCCATCAGGATATCTTGTTTTTTCTTGGTGCACAACTACTTAACCAAACTGTGACCAACAACAACCAAAACAATCCACCCTGCCTTTTGGGGTCCTAGCATTTACATAACCCCTGAAAAGGCTCCAGAATTCCAACCATCACACAATCTCAGAAATTATCTGCAGCTGGGAAATCATGCCCCTGCTAGAGCAGGAGGTAAATTATAGTTGGTTGCTGTGGACAGTCTCCATATCCCATATTTGGGATCAAAATGAAACATACTCTTATGATATTTCTGTGTTTTTTAAAAGAAAACAAAATTCCAAAATTGTCACTATAGGACTGTGTTCCACACTGAGCTGAGCTTGAGTATAGGAGATCTCAAAGCCTGCCCCCACAGTGACACACTTTCTCCAACAAAGCCACCCCTACTCCAAAGCCATACCTCCTAATAAGTGCCACTTTCTTTGGGCCAAACATTCAAACACATGGGGTCCATACCTATTCAAATCACCACAGTTATTACTCTTTATTAGAACTCTAGTTATTTTTAAATGTAACAAGTAAGATAGAAAGAGCATCTGTGAAACAGTGGTCATAGGTAAGTTTTAATTTATTTTATCTTTTTAAAGGTTTATTTTATATGAGTACACTGTCACTGTCTTCAGACACAGAGTTGTGAATCACCATGTGGTTGCTGGGAATTGAACTCAGAACCTCTGGAAAAGCAGTCAGTATTCCTAACCTTTGACCCATCTCTCCAGCCTAGTGTTAATTTATTAAGTTGCTCTAGAAGCCTTATTCCCACACTATAGAAACCTTATTCCCACACTATACTGTCTTATATTGATTTGTGTTCCATGTGTTAAATTAGAGGTAGGACAAGTGAAAAAGTCACTTGGATCTGGAGGACTGCTTACACAAAGCCTAGAATTCTCTGAGCTTGTCAGTCAGGTGTGGTTCTTCCTTACTCAGTGACCACATTTACAGAAGCCCTTTCCTCAACATGTGCTTACTATAGTCTTGTATAGGGATCCAGGCAGAAGCTGGAAGCGTAGGGCATCTCTGGTTTGTAGTTAAGAGATAAGATGCGCCAGGCATAGGTGGCTCACACCTTTAATCCCAGCACTTGTGAGGCAGAGGGAGGTGGATTTCTGAGTTCTAGGCCAGCCTGGTCTACAGAGTGAGTTCCAGGACAGCCAGGGCTATACAGAGAAACCCTGTTTCGAACCCCCTCCCCCCCCCAAAAAAAAAGAGATACGATATTCCTGGGGAATTCTTGTCTCACTCAGAAATGAGTATAGAGGATAGGTGATAATTAGAGATTCTTGTTCAGAGAGGGGCAGTTAGAATTTTCTTCAGAAAGTTAAGGTATGCTTGACAAGGGGCTCTCAACACTGTCTTTGTTCCTGTGTAATTTTAAGTTGAAGAGAAGAAAAAAAAGACGCTTCCCAAATCTTTTACCTTTAAACGGTGAACTAAATACCAAACCATTACCATTACTGTCATTCTTGTAGCTGCTGATTCAAGTGAGGATGGTTCCTCATTAATAGTTAATTAATTGGCTTGGGGATTTATTCCGATTTTCCCAATAGAACCTGTGATATAGAAACTATAGCTCTAGTAAGAGCAGTAATACATACATATATTTATCCAACTTAAATAATTTTCCTAGTCTCTTGACTAATTCTCTCGTTCTTAGAAGTGACTGAGGAGAGTCCCAGAATCGTTCCAGTGCCGAGAATGCTGCCACTGTGGTGTTCTCTACAGCATGTACACAGAGAGGTGAAGCTAAGCCACAGGCAGGGACCTCCCTGGCAGCTTGTACTGTGGGGCTGCTGGCTGGCTAAGTGTGTGCTGTCATCTTGTATGCTCTTCGTGCCTCTTATTGCAGGACGATAAATGAAATGGTCCTTATTTAGAATGCTTACATTGCCTTTACCCTCAGAGAATGTTCGCACATTTCCCCCCTCCGCATTTGTATGTGTGTATGCGTTCTCTCACTTCCTCTTGTTTGAATCAGGTGTGGTTTATATACTGGTAATTTCACTATTTTTCTTTTTATATTTATTCTCTGTGTATAAGTATTTTGCTTGTATGAATGTCAGTGAATTGTGTGTGGGCCTGGTGCTTTTGAGGCCAGAAGAAGGCATTGGATCCCCTCAAACTGGAATTAGAAAAGGTTGTGAGTTGCCATGTGGGTACTGGGAATTGAGTAGAAGAGCAGCCAATACTATTACAGGAGCTGTCTCTCCAGCCTCAAATTTACCCATTTTTAAGTCTTTGACTCAGTGAGTTTTTTAATGGTAGCATAGTGCAAACTGTCACAGTCTAATCTTTAAATACCTCTATTAGGCAATATTCAATAGCGTCCACTCTTGGATCCCACTATAGCCTTGGCAGCCAGTTGCTTCTGTAGATTGCCTTTCTGGACCTTTAATAGCAATGAGATCACATAGTGATCTTTTATATCTGGTTTCTGCCACCCAGCTGTAGCTTTACAACTGTCACTCTATGTGGATTCTATGATTTGAGAAATAAATGTCATCACTTTTTTTTCAATCAGTTCACAATTGATGTATGTTTGAACTAATGTTTTTGGCTATATGGGAATTTTGCCATGAGACTCCTATAGAAAGTCTTGTGCGGACAATTTCTTTCTCCTGAGTAGGTCTTAGAACTGGAATTGTTATACAGAACTTAAATTTTATTTTCCTTTTTAGAGAAATTACCATACTTAAAATGTGGCCTCAGTGTTTTACATTCCTGCCAGTATTGTATGAGGTTTTGGTTTGTCAGCATCTTTGCCGACACTTGGTATCTCTGTCAGTGGCCTGTGTGTTTCCATCTCTGCTGCTTGAGATCAAACTTAGGTCTCCATTAAGTAAATATTCACTCTGGGCTACACCTCGCTTCTAAGAATCTGAGCCTGCTTATCTTTTAGAAGCCATCTAAGTGAATGTGAGTTTTCGTCATTGCATTGGAGTTCAGTTTGGCACTTCCATAATTAATGATTGAGCATCTGTTCAGTACCAGGTGGTTATTTGTATAGCTTTGGTACACTGTCTGGGCAATGTGTTTTACCTATTCATTGTATGTTGTTATTATTGTTTTTTGTTTATTTATGGTTTTATAAGCATTTATTAGCTTAGAATTTTATAATGTTTCTTCAGGTTCTAAAAGGACTTCGTTTTTTGTTTGTTTGTTTGTTTGTTGTTACACAGGGATTCTTTTTTTTATTAGATGTTTTCTTATTTACAATATCTCCTTTCCCAGGTTCCTCTCCAAAAAATAAAAATAAAATAAAATAAGAAAAAAAATAAAATAAAAAAACTCAAAACTAAAACAACGTCCTGTTCCTCCCACCCCTTTTTATTTTATTAGATGTTTTCCTACAAGGACTCCTTTAAAGTGGTCTTGCCCCAGCTCTTTGTTCCTGGTGAGATCAAACACATTGTGCAGATGTCATGTTTCATGCTAAGGGGAAATTTTGTTTTCTACATTAGACATTGGTTTTGGTCTTGATCCTCTATCCTGTGTTTTAAGAAAAGATTTCTGTCTTTTTAGTAATTATGGAGAGTATTCTTGAGAAGTAACTTGGTTATGGTTGTGAAGAAATCTCTCTTGAGAATGTTTTCTCTTATTTTTCTCACCTTTAAGCTGTCAAAGCGCCATGTTGTGTACACTGCACTGTTTAGTCCTATATAGTCATCTGTGCATCCTGCTTTCTATCCCAACATCCTGTACTGTGTTATTAGCATGGTTCTTTTTTTTTTTAATTTTAAAAATTAGTTTACAAAGTAACAGGCTCCTTTCTGCCATTTTCCTATCTACTTTCTTCCTACTGATTGATTTCCGCTCAAGCTCCTGCCTTTTCTTTTCCCCAATGTGCCATTTGCTGTCTGCTTTGTCGTTCCTACTTTAGCATCTCTTATTCTCTTTTCTTCTTGCCCCCCCTTTTTTAAGGTTTATTTTATTTATATAAGTACATTGTAGCTGTCTTCAGACACACCAGAAGAAGGCATAGGATCCCATTACAGATGGTTGTGAGCCACCATGTGGTTGCTGGGAATTGAACTCAGGACCTCTGGAAGAGCAGTCAGTGCTCTTAACTGCTGAGCCGTCTCTCCAGCCCTTGGCTCCCTTCTTAAGGCTTTCTTTTCCCTGCGTCATGGACTCCTTTCCTGCTTTTGGAGCCTTTATTCTCCCATCGAGATGCTCAGGATATAGTGATTAGGATGTAAGAGCCTCCTATGTGAGGAAGCACAGTGTTTCTTTGATCCTGAACTACCTGGCTGTCCTTGGTATTATTATCTTTCCAGCCTGGACCATCTATATAGCAAATGGTCCTCTTTGCGTTTTGTCAGATTTAGTTGAAAGCCTCATGAGTGCAGTGCTTTTGTGACCCCCACCCACCATGAGTGCACTACTTTTGTATCCTCCATGAGTGCAGGCCTTTTGTGACACTGAGTAGAGCACGTTTGTAGCCCCATGAGTGCAGTACTCTCGTGACCCCCTGTGAGTGCAGTGCTGTTATGATGAGTGTAGAGCGTTTGTAGCCCCTATGAGTGCAGCACTGTGACTCCTCCATGAGTGCAGTGCTTTTGTGACCCATTTGAAAGTGCTTTTGGTGTCATTTGCAGATCTGGTGCAGAGGAGCAGAGATGTTGAGTCACTTGTGTGTGATCCTGGCAGAAGTGTAAACTCTCTCCTCTTGCTTGTGTTGAGCAAGACACTACATTGCACGGAGGCCTGTGAGTGGAGCTTGAATATGCATAAATATGACACCAGTCCCTGGTGCTATCGTAGACAAGTGTTCTGAGCTCATTTTAGCTAGTAAAGTTAAGTAAGTTCTACCAGGATGAGTTTTTAGATTGTAAGATTATATCCTCTCCCTCTCCTTCTCCCTCTGTTTCTTTGTATTTTTTTTCTTTCTCTCAGTCTCTGTCTCTCTTACTTTTGTGCATGTACACACATACACATACACATAAACGTATACACACACACACACACTCGACTGTATAGAACATAACTACTAGAAGAATAGAATACTTTCAGAAAATTGCTGTCATTTCGCATGTTCCCCTATATGTGAGAGAATTCATGAACCAGTCTTGTAATATAAAGCTCACAGTTGTACACTTGTTTCTCTCCTTGTGGTACAATCTTACTTAGGTCCTGTTGAATGTTAAGTGCATCAAGTAGTGGCAGGAGTTAATTGTAATTCACAGCCATGCTTGGTTTGCAGGGAAGGTTTTGTTTTTTCTGGAACTGGTCTTCACATTCTGTTTCGAGTCTGTCTTCTGACAGTCAGCCTAGTCCAGTCTAGGAAAATTATGTGTGTGTGCGTGTGTGTGTATGTTTATACGCGTGTGCGTGCGTGTGGGCGTGTGTGTGTGCACGTGTGCATGTGTGTGTGCGCATGCGTGCGTGCGTGTGTGCACGCGTGCTTGTGTGTGTGCGCGCGCGTGTGTGCATGTGTACGTGTGTGTATGCGTGCATGTGTGTGCTTGCGTGCGTGCGGGTGTGTGTGCATGAGAGTGTTTCATGCTATTGTGATCACATTGATCATATTCACCCCCTCACTACCCTCTCTTCTGCTCTTGCTGAGCCCTTCTCATTAGTCTTCCCTCTCTGTCTGTTTCAGACAAAGTTAAGTGTGTGAACACAGTAGGGATTAGGAGCACATCTCTTTCCTGCATCAATGACATAATGTTGAAGGGAGCAGTCATACATAGGTCTTGTGTAGGCATCTACAAGTGCTGTGTGTATCCTGAAGTCAGTGTTTCATAGGACTCCCCTCTCCTTGGGTGTCTAATTTCCAGATCCTTTTATTGTTGTTTGTAAATGCCTTGTTCGCTTAAAGAACAGCAGCAACAACAACCTTTTGCCTTTAGCCTATAGTGAAGAATGGATCTCTCTTGTTTTGTTTTGGTTTCAGTATCATTACAGAATCCATGATTTCTAGAACTTCAGGGTTAACCTACCCATGTCTAGACATGGACTTTCGAGAGTGCTCACAGTCTTCATCTTTACAAATGTGTCACATCCTATTTCTTCAGAATACATAGGAAATTACCCTGTCTTCAATCCTTTCCTCAGTTCTTTTCTATACAATACAAAAATTTCATTATATTCTCTTCATCCCATGTTTCCTTTCTTGGTGAAAGTGCAGTTTTTTTCTAATCTATGCAAGGTAAAGACATGAATATTAGCCTCTTTAGTCTTCTGCTGTGGAGAAGGCAATAAACTCATTTCTAGGGTTCAAACCCTCAACATATCAAAAGGCATACTTTGAAATAGCATTTAATCCAATGACAATCCCACTTTCACAGTAATGTAAAACCCTGAGGACACCTTGATTTTTTTTTAAAAAAAAAAATAGTATGTGATGGATGGATGTTTAATAGGGATGAAAGTAGGCCTGAAGCAAGAAGAAAGATCGTCTTACAGATAGAAAGTGAATATATAATCTAGTCTGAAGATTTTTCTGTTAAATTAGTTTTGAATGTAGTATATTTATTTGCAAGATTTACTTATTCCCTTATAGTAGTTTTGGTATAAATTTGTAATTTCTTTCCTTTACCATATTTCTATGAAGTATTTGCATTAGACCTTATACCAGCTACTGAAAATACCTAATAGTCGTAGCACTTCTACTAGCTCTTCTTCATTCTGCTCAACAAATTCATATTTCAGCTCGAGTTAGTCATTTCTGGACCTGGATGCCTGTAGTAAAAGTGAGGCGGGCATTGTAGTAATCCCAGTACAGAACAAGAAGTTTGAAGTTAAAGGCCAGCCTGAGCTATAGAGTAAGACCCTGACTCAAAAAGTGGGGAAAAGCCAATGAAAATGAATTCTGGGGAAATTAATTTTGTTGGATCAAGATCTGTAGCTATGTAAATTTGTGTGAGGTAGAAGCTGGAGAATCATGACTTTAAGAAAATCCTTAATTACATAGCATAATTCAAGAGTTTAAAGCCAGCCAGAACTAGAGTGAGACCCCACCTCAAGCAAATAACAACAAAAACTCAAAAGGCACTATCTCAAGAACTCAAGTAAGTAGCTAAAATGAAGTGAAGAGGAACTAGAAGTTATCTACATAGAAGTGTCAGGTACTTTATAAGATGTTACTGGCAAAATCTAGGACTTTTTCATGAGACTTTGCCAAACCTAGAAAAGAGAGAAATTTCTCATTTTCAGAATCACTAAACTATTACATGGCAAGACTTAGGAAAAGTTGGACAGCAGTTGCCTTTAATCAGTTAGAATGTGAGGAACTCTGAGAATCACACACACCTATCCATGTTTGGTTTTATTGATGGGGATATAGCCCATGTAGCTTGGGCTGACCTTGAGTTTACATGTGTAGCCCAAAGTGATCTTGAACTCCTGATCCTCTTGCTTTCACCTCCCAGCTGCTGTGATTAAATTCATTTTTCACTAAACCTGGCTCTTTATGTTTTGATACATTTTACTATCTATAATTCATTTTTTACCTATCAGTCTACAAGTTTACTTACACTTCTTAAAGTTTTATCTTAAATAACTAGAGTTAATAGTAATGTGTATAATTTGTTATTTTACATACGTACATATTAAAAGTATTTTAATATGTATAATTTAATGTCATAAAACCAAATAACCAGTTCATGCACTCCCCCTTGTGGTAAATATTAGGGCTAGCCAAGTGCTTTTTTATATTAATATTTGTTAACTTTACAAATGAGAACAGGGATTTGAATGGTCCAAAACGGTTAGAATCACTCAGACTGAACTGGGCATGGTGGTACATGCCTATAATGCTGTCCTGAGGCAAAAAGAGTGCTGAGAAGTCAAGACTAGCCCAAATCGCAATCAGTACAGATCAGGCAGAGTTACATAGACGTGTGTGTGTGTGTGTGTGTGTGTGTGTGTGTGTCTGTGTGTGTTAGAAAATCAGATTGGATTTTGTATAATAATTAGGAGGGTCTATTTATGCAGCAGAATCCTAGTTGTGTGTTATTACTTTAGCCTGACTAGGCCACACCCCAGAGGGATTGCCTTTGACCTCTCTTCAGTAGAACCCAGGCATGATGGCTTTAAACAGGTCCAATTTGACCTGCTTCTAAGTTTCCAGGTTACTGATGTGCCATCATGGCTGAGAACTACTTCTATTGGTTTTAGTGTTTTTGTATCCCTAACCTGGTCTGTAAGTGGGGATGAGGGCGCATGATAATTTCTGATGTAGAGTAGTTTCTTTTTTTCCATTGCCAACTTGTACTGTCTTTGATATGTTTGATAATGCATCCTAAAAAAATCTAAATGTTTATAGTTTTGTTTTTGTTCTTGTTTTGTTTTCCTTTTTATCCTCTTTCTGGGTCCTCTAAAATAGCAGCATATGCTTTTAGCTGCTGAAAGCCTCTCTTGTCCATGAATTCTGCCTTTTGTTAATATATTTTATCTTTTAAATTTACTTCAATATTAATGACTTCTTGATTATTAAGTGATAAAGGTATACTTCTATATTGCTCTAAAATTAAACAATTCCATTTCTAACAATTCCATTTCTTTTTTCCTGTGATAGGGTCTCATGTGACCCATGTGTGGCTTTAACGTTTTGTGTGGAGATGGGGTGGGAGGGGCACATGCATGCATGGCATGCTTGTAAAGGTCAGAGGACATCAGTCATCCTCGTTACACCTTGTTTGAGACAGGATTTCTCTGTTGTTCATTGCTGCGTAGCCAGACTAGTTTGCCTACGAGCTTCTGGGGTTCTTGTTCTGCCTTCAGTCTGCAGTAGGAACATTGGGGTTGCAGACAAGCTAAGCAGCCTAGATTTACATGGGTTCTGGGATTCAGAATTGATTTCCCACACTTGCATGGGACGCACTTACTATTTACCATCTTCGTAGCCCTAGTTTGTCAGGTTTTGATTGATGGGTGGTTCTGCAAGCTTATGTACAAACCACATCTTTACAGTGTATAATGCAGGGATGTATTTTCTACTCTAGACCTTCCAGTTTCCATTTTCAGAAGCAGCTGGTGTGCCTTCACAGTTTCCTGTGTCTTATCTTCCTGTGGTGCTCTTCCTGAATTTTAACTATCAGCACTGTCCTATATTAATGACAACTTGATGTGTTCTAGTTGAGAGCACATTCTGTTAATATAGTAACATTGATATTTCACTTCTACGTATTTTTTACCAGTATTGTTTTTAAGTGTCTGTGTGTGTGTCTGCCTTTGAGTATGTGTATAAGAGTGCAGGTGCCTGTGGGGCCAGAGGTGTCAGATCCCCTTGAAGCTTGAGTTCTCGATGTTTGAGAGCTGCTCATGTGGGTGCTGGGAACAACCCTGCATCCTACAGGAGCAGCACATGGTCTTAGCTGCCAACAGCCTCTCCTGTCCAGGAATTCTGCCTCTTGTTAATATATTTTTGTCTTTTAAATATACTTCAATGTTAATGACTTCTTGATTATTAAGTGACAAAGATAGGCTTCTTTGTTGCTTTAAAAGTAAACAATTCCATTTTTAAACAAATATTTGTATTAGCTATGAATAGAGTGTCCTTTGTGTGTATTTATATTGTGTGTGAAAATAGTCCTTAATGTATTACTGAGGAAAAATCACCACTGTGTCAGTGTGCTGTGTGGTTGAGGCTTCGAACTTGACTTGTTGCTTCAGTCTGCTGAGCGCTGTGGTTCCAGCTGGACCATCACCCTCTACTCCTGAAATTATTAACTGTCTTGTGTTAAGACGATATAAAAAACAAGTTAGGTGAGAAAACAATGAGAGATTTCATTAAGATGGGTCTGGAGAGATGGCTTAGTAGTTAAGAATACTTACTGCTCTTTCTGAGGACCTGTGTTCAATTCCTAGCACCTATATGTTATCTCACTACTGTCGATAACTCTAGCTCCTAGGGATCACACAGACATACAAAGCAACAGTGCATATAAAAGAAGAATAAAATATAAATAGAATTTTTTCCTTAAGAATGCCGAGAATATAAATAGAATTTTTTCCTTAAGAATGCCGAGAGTGGGGAGAAATAGTCGTCTTCTGCGAGGAGGACATCAGTTGGTTATCCAATACCAAATGGTCAGCACTAAGAACATACATGCGAGTAACATTATATAAATTGAGAAGGTTGTATTTATGCATTTAGGAATATATACTAGATATGCATATATGTGTGTACATATGTGTATATGTATATATATATGTATGTAATACAGTATATATACACATGTATATATATGTAACAACAATGGAAAAAGCCATGAGTTTAAAAGACAGGAGCATGGAAGGGTTTGGAGGGATGAGAAGAGTAGGGGGAAATAATGTAATTATAACCTCAAAAAAGACATTTTCTGAAATTTCAATCTTTTGTCTAAAAGATTGCTTGATTTCAGACAGTGATTGAAGCATCTTTAAGGAACAGACTGTCTTTGTCCTTTTCACCTACTCTTGTGTAAATTCGGCAGCTTGAACTAGGAATGAGAACCCTCATTTTCAGATTCAGAGCTTTTGCGTTTGTCTTATGGGAAATATAGAATGCTAGCATTCTATATTTGTTCATGTCTTATTTTCTATATAAAATGTTGGAAAAGTATTACTAAAATCTTAGTGGATAATGGAAGTACAATTTTCTCTTAGATTTTATCTTAATGGAGCATAGCAGGTAGAAGCAAAATTAGATTAATTTGGTGCAACAGTGTTTTTCTTACTGTGTATTACTAAATGATAACAGTTTGATTTTAACTTTTAAATGGTGCTTGAAGTAAGTAACTGCTTATGCCCTCCTATATCTGTAAAAAGACCAGGAGAACAACTTAAGACTACTTTAAAACAGTTCCATCTCCTGATAGCTGCAGGTGTCAAGGTGCCTTTTTCTGGCAGGTAGAGGAAGACCAGCCCACACTTTTCTGTTCATCAGCTTCAGTTATAGGTGACTGTCTGCAATGCAGCTTTAACTTGAACAAGCTTTAAAGCGAATACTTTCATATTATTTTGTTAAATTTTATTTTATATATATTTTAATTATTTTATTAAAAGGTTGAACAAACCCTTTATTGTCTAGAATGTATGTTGGGCATTCTTCTTACCCCTTCATCTATCTGACTTCCTTCCAAGTACTTTTAGGTTGAACTTGCCCCACATATATTAGCTCCTTTGGAAACTGAAATTTTACATCTAATTTGGGGAGGAGGTTTATTTATTTATTTATTTATTTAATGAATCTCCAATTATACTGTTTAATATTAGGAATATAAAGGAGTGTTAAACTGAGGTTTCAGTTTTCACGTGAAAGCTTACCAGTGTGTAAGTAAGAAAGGAAGTGCTTAGGATTGCCTCGGTTTGCTCACTTGTAAAAACCATACTATTTCAGGTTAGTCGGCCTGTGACTGTTGCCTGTAATCCTGTGACTGGGGCTGCGGTGATAGGACCAACCCTTGAAGTCATTCTGCATTGCATAATGCAATGGTCAAAGCTATTTGACTTAAGTGAGTGACTTTATTCTCAGCCCACAGAGGACAGGTTACATTCATTTAAGAAATGGTGTATATAATAAGATGGTCTATCCATAAAGTCATTCACCAACTGTTTCAATGAACAATAGTTCTGCTTGGAGGGTGGCACAGACATTAGGTGAGGGTAAGAATTTGGTTCATTAGCTGTGATAATTTGGAAAAGCATTCATCTCAGAGAAAGAGTAACTTATAAAGTCCTCTTCAAACTTGATACAAGAGTTACAAATATCAAGCAAAGCATTCAGTCTCATTCTTTGTTGTTCTCTTAAAAGCCACCTCCCTAGTTAATAGTCTATGTTTCTTTTGGGTATATAAGTACTTTTGAAATATATAAGCTGTTCTGAAAACCATAGTATAGTGTAAAGACATGAAATAAACAATAGTACTAATAGAGAGGCTGAGATAGGAGAAGCAATATTTCAAGACCCTTATGTTGTACAGCAAGACACTGTCACAAACAAGCTGAAAGTATATATAGATTGTATAATATTGAACCTATTCCTCTAATTACCAAATTAGAGAGAACATTGGATTACAAGCAACAAACTTCTAATTCCTCATATTTTTGGATTTCAATCACTTAGGATATGTTGGTAATATTAATTTTCAAATTAATATATTAAGAAAAGGTAATTGTCACTTCCTGTTGTTTTTGTTGTAAGAGATGTAGTTAGATTTGTGTGGATTTGTTGAAAGATTACTTTCTTGCTTCTTCTAGGGTGTAGTTTAGCTCCTTATGTTTTTATCTATTATCCTTTGTGGGGCTGGATTTGTGGAAGGATACTGTGTAAATTTTGTTTTGTCATGGAATATCTTGTTTTCTCCATCTATGGTATTTGAGAGTTTTGCTGGGTATAGTAGCCTGGGGTGGCATTTGTGTTCTTGTAGGGTCTGCATGACATCTGCCCAGGATCTTCTAGCTTTCATAGTCTCTGGTGAGAAATCTGTCTTAATTCTGATAGGTCTGCCTTTATATGTTGCTTTCCTTTCTTCCCTTACTGCTTTTAAAATTCTTTCTTTGTTTAGTGCATTTGGTGATTTGATTATTATGTTGGGAGGAATTTCTTTTCTGATCCAGTCTATTTGGAGTTCTGTAGGCTTCTTGTATGTTCATGGGCATCTCTTTCTTTAGGTTAGGGAAGTTTTCTTCTATAATTTTGTTGAAGATATTTACTGGTCCATTACATTGGGAGTCTTCACTCTCTTCTATACCTATTATCCTTAGGTTTGGCCTTCTCATTGCATCCTGGATTTCCTGGATGTTTTGGTTTAGGAGCTTTTTGCTTTTTGCGTTTTCTTTGACTGTTGTGTCAATGTTTTCTATGGTGTCTTCTGCCCCTGAGATTCTCTCTTGTATCTCTTGTATTCTATTGGTGATGCTTGCATCTGTGACTCCTGATTTCTTTCCTAGGTTTTGTATCTCCAGGGTTGTCTCTCTCTCTGATTTCTTTATTGTTCCTATTTCCATTTTTAGATTCTGGATGCTCATTTCCTTCACCTGTTTGTGTTTTCCTGTAGTTCTTTAAGGGATTTTTCTGTTTCCTCTTTAAGAGCTTCTAGCTCTGTGTTCTCCTGTATTTCTTTGAGGGTACTATTTATGTCTTTCTTAAGGTCCTGTACCATCATGATGATAAGTGATTTTAGATCTGAATCTTGCGTTTCCGGTGTGATGGTGTGTCCAGGACTTGCTACGGTCGGAGAATTGGGTTCTGATGATGGCAAGTGACCTTGTGTTGTTTATTTTCTTACACTTGTCCCCCACCACCTGGTTATCTCTAGTGCTACCTGCCCGCCCTTGCTAAATCTGACTGTAGTCAGTCCTTCCTGTGATCCTGGTTGTATCAGAACTCCTCAGAGTCAGGCAGTCTCTGTGATCCTGTGATTCTGGGATCCTGTGACCCTGGCCTTGTTAGAACACCTGGGAGTGAGGCAACTTCCTCTGGGTGTTGTGGGCCTGGCTGCATAGCTTGCACCCAAGGTCCGCTCAGGACACCAGCCCAGAGAGGCCACCATGTCTCAACTTCAGAGATTCCCTGAGGTCCCCTCACAGCACCCAACAGCTGTGCTCAGAGCAAGAAACAGAGAGAACCATTCACGCCTGCACAACCACAGTGAACTTGGAAGCCACAACCTTCTTAGGAAGCCTTGCAGATCACAGTAAAAGAATGTAGAGCACAAAACCTATTGGGCTCCATTTTAGATGACAGAGGGAGCTTGATTGTCAACTGCAATCACACACTTAGTAAGCTCTCTTCCCCCAGTATTTTTCATGTGTGAGGTCTTTCCAGCCATCATCATGTGTAAAAATAAGTATGGTGTGAAAAGCATGAGGTTTGGTGAAACTCGTAAGTAAACGTTTGAGAACCACCCGAGTTTTGAACAAAAGTGAAGCTGATGGTGAAGATACCTCAGTTGGGTATGGCAATGCATATTTCCTCTTGCTAGTCAGGAAAGTGAGGCAGGAAAACCACAAGTTAGCGAGTAGCTTGGCCTTCATAGTGATTTGAAGGCCAGTCTGAGTGATAAGTAAGTTAGTAAACAGGGCTGGAGGTACAGAGTGAATGACTAGAGCACAGCCTGTTCCCAGTTTCTGAATGGCAGATGCCTTAATACCATTGCACCTGAAACCTTGGGATGTGCGATCATTTTGACCATAGTGTCTTGCCAGAAAAACTGTGTTTGGATAGATGTAGGTTTTAGCTTTGGAATCTCTTGCTACTGTGCTCACTCCTTCTTCCTCTTCATAGAAAATAGGTGATGTAAACAGGTTTCCATTCAACTGTAAAATCCAGGTAGTAGCTGTTTGCCTATTTCTTGCCCCTTTTTAATGCTATTGATACATAATTGCACAGAAAAGAGTTTTGGAGCATATCATTAATATTTTTGTAAAAAATGCTTATATAATTACAGGTCCCTTTGGAATAAATCATGGGATTGAACTTCATTCAGATGTGGTGGAGTATGCCAAGGAAAAACTGGAGAGCTTCATCAAAAACAGTGATAGCTTTGATAAGTAAGTATTTATACCTGTAGTTTGGGTGTGAGAACAATTAATGAACATGTATAGTGTGACTATTCTTAAACAGTATCAGATTATTAATCCTGGCTAAGTGAATACAGTAGAAATCTCTGCTATACAATAAGAAAATAAAGAAGTTACCATGTAATTTTTTTATTAAATTATAAATAAATGTGTGATTACTGATCTTTTATGAAATGTCATATAGTCAACTTTTGGATAGAAAACAAGATGTTTATGCTCACAGTACTTTTCTGTACCTGGTTTTGGCCTTTTGGTTGGTAGTTTAACAGTCTGTCTTCTATTTGTCTATAAATTATATACTAGCATACAAAGGTCCCTCCTTACTCCATAATAAATTTAGTAGAAGTTCCTGTATAAGTACATCTCTATGTGTCATGTGGGATTGTGTCTGCGAAATTGTTGTATGGAATTGTTTACTTCTACCTTGACTTCTCTTTCCATGACCTATAGTATAGGTGTTGATCCTTGGCCAGCAGTGAAAGTGAAAATTTGGGGTATAGTCACATTGAAATTCTGCCTTAACAGCTTTGTGGAATAAGGGCTCTTATGGTTGAATTTGAAATGATTCCTATGAATTGAAAGAGCCTACTATATGTAGGGCTTCAGTGTATCCTAGTTCTGTATAGCATGTTGTAGTTTCCAATAGAGAAAGCCTTTAAAGGGATAGGAAACATAGGCATACAACACAGCCACTATACAACAAGGCTTCAGTGTAAAACCTGATCCAGACTTCATACTTGGCTTTTTAGCAGGGGTCTCTCACTCATCCCTAGCCCTGGCTGTAAATGCCAGTGGGAAACACTGTAGGGGGATCTGGGCCACTACTCAAGGTTTCATTTCAAGAGCACAGACAGAGGAGAGTTCCAAAATCCAAGGATACTTGGAGGATCTTCTTTTCTGCTTTTTTGCCCTCTTCCCCCTCCAGATGCCCTTGAATTTTTGTCATCATCTCTGCTGTGGGTTTGTATCTATCCTAGTGTGAAAACGCTTGGACTGGTTGAAGAAAACAAAACTGAGCCCTACAACAATGCCTCAGCTCCTGCAGTAGTCCAGCCGAGGCTTTGTGCAACAGAGGTGTGATTGTAGCTGGATCATTAAGCACTTCAGGCAGGATTGAGGGAGTTGAGACACTCAGGTTATTTTTTCTATAATACACAAAATAGAATTAAGTTGGCTAGGTAAATCATCAATTTGCTGAACAAATTTTCTCTTTAGTAGATTTATTTTTTTGTATGTGTGTTTTGCCTACACGTCTATGAGTACGACCACATACAAGTCTGGTGTATACAGAGTTCAGGAAAGGGCATCTGATCACTTGCACTGGAGTTATAGACAATTTGAGAGATGCCATGTGGACACTACAAGTCCACCCTCGGTCCTCTGCGAGGACACTAAATTCCTGAACCATATTTCCAGCCCCTGAATAACTTTTTTTAGGAATAATTAACACCTAATTCATACTCTCATTTTTCAATTGCCTACTGCATTTATTCCAAAATAAAACCACATTTAACAGAAATCAAAGTTATTAGTTTAAGTTATTTAATAAAAAATTGACCGGGCAGTGGTGGCACCCACCTTTAATCCCAGCACTTGGGAGGCAGAGGCAGGTGGATTTCTGAGTTCGAGGCCAGCCTGGTCTACAGAGTGAGTTCCAGGACAGCCAAGGCTATACAGAGAAACCCTGTCTCAAAAAAAAAAAGAAAAGAAAAAAGAAATTGGTATTAAACTTTAGCATCTGTTTGTGTCTTCATCATTTTTCTCCTGTCTAATGACTAGTGTGGTTGCTGAGTTTTGAGATGTAGGCAAGATTAATTTTTATTTAGTTATTGGGTTTTTTAATTGTTTAATTTCCTGTAAAATATGTTTTAATATTGAAACTTAATTGCCCATAAGAAGTTTCTGAATATATTTTAACTTAAAAAGTATAAAAGTAATGTTAACAAAGACTTAAAAACTCTAATAAGGTCTGTTTCATATTAGTTGTGAATATAATTCATGTGTTGATACATGAAGGTTCAATTTCTGGTCATTATTCAACAGCCTGAAGGAAGACTTGAGTCACTAAGGCCAATCTGTTCAGGTTTGTTGCTGAGATGTGGTCTGGGTAACAGTGAAGAATCCTATGATTTCAGTGATCTTTCATTGTGTGTAGTACAACAAATAAGCTTGAAGGCTATTTAGATGTCTCATTTGTTATTTATTTAATGGTGTGTGTGTGCACACGTGTGCATGTGTGGAGGCCAGGGACTGATGACCAGAGATCTCTTTTCTTGATCACTCTTCATCTGTCTGTATGTTTTAGACAGGGTCTCTTACCCAAGTTGAAGCTAATCAACTCAGCCAAGTGTGTGCTACCATGCCAGGCCTTTGACATGGTTCTGGGCCATACAAACTGAGGTCCTCACGAGCATGACAGGCATTCCCTGCTGTATCCCCTCAGCCCTTTTCTCTCTGTGTCTCCAAAAAAAGAAAGTTTTCACGTAATTGAAAAACGATCAAAATATTTCTGTTTGTTTTTGAACTTTTGTTACTGTTAATACAGGTTTTTAAAATAATTCCTAAAATGATCTATAGCATTCAGTGAAGAATAATCTATGTGCTTCCTTAGGACATTGAATGTTTTGGCTGTTCTACTTAAAATCATTAACCAGGTGTTTATCATAGTTGCTGGAGTTTTACAGCTTATTTTTGAGACATTTTTATGTTGATCCATTCTAAAGAAGACAGTTGGAGCAATTTTATTTTTCTTTATAGGCAGGTGGTATTGTAGTCAGGTTTCTATTATTGTGATAAACACCATGACTAAGAACAATCTGGGAAGGAAAGGATATAGCTTGTTCTTATAGCTTTAGGTCCATGACTGAAGGTAGTCAGGGCAGGACATCAAAAGCTGGAACCTGGGGATTGGGGATTTAGCTCAGTGGTAGAGCGCTTGCTAGGCCCTGGGTTCAGTCCTCTGCTCTGGGAAAAAAACAAAACAAAACAAAACAAAAAAACAAATTAAAACAAAACAAAACAAACAAACAAAAAAAAACAAACCCAAAAGCCAGGAACCTGGATGCAGGAACTGAAAGAGGCCACAAAGGCCACTTCTTACAAACTTGTTCCCTATGTCTTGCTCAGCCTTCTTTCTTATTGCAGCTCATGACCACCAGCCTAGGGATAGCATTGCCTACTGTAGTAGTCTGGGCCCTCCCACATCAATCAAAAATCAATAAAATACCCCCACAGACTTGTCTATAGGTCAGCATGATGAAGACACTTTTCCTCATGTTGCCTCTTTTCCAGAAGACCCTAGCTTGTGTCATGTTAACAAACTAATCATAACCCGTATGAAATAGTACTTACTGTTCAATATCTTATATTGAACTTAATCATATTCTTGTATACAAAGAGTAGCTAGTATTAGGAAATTGTTTCATTTTACATAAAATAGCAACTGGTATAAAGTTATGTAATCAAAGGTGATTGGTTGTTCATTTGGCTACTTTTTTATTCTTCTTTGCATAATTTGGTTTTGGTAAGCAGTTAGAGGATATGTTTTTTTCTTCCTGTCATGCATGTATCCTGATGATTCTTTAAAAAGTTTTTAAATCTTAAGATAGTCCTTTCAATAAAAAAATTAGAACATTTGCAAAATATAAAACGTTTCTCTTGTAAACTGTTTCATATTGAATTGTATGGTTATGGTGTGTGTGTGTGTGTGTGTGTGTGTATCAAAAAAGAGATTAAGGAAAATGGATCGTTAAATTTTGTCTTAGTATCTCATCATTCTAGAATTTAGCATGGAGAGAAGTGCTTAAAACCTAGTGCTGCTCTCCCTCCGGGGAGGCCAGAGCCTTCCCATCAAGTCCTTTTTTTAATAGTATTGCTGAGTTAGTTGTATATGTTTTAAGGTACACTTTGAACATTTTCTCACTTATATGTGCTAGGATCAGGATGAGCTCTCATAAAAGAGAGGGCGAGAGATCTATTAACTAGCCAGCATTAGAATATCTAATATATACAATGTATAAATATGTGTGTGTGTGTGTGTGTGTGTGTGTGTAATTGGTGTATAAACTTGGGTCTTGTGTCTTAAATTATATTTGTTCTTTGAGTAAAAGTGTCCTTAATGTATGTCCGTTGATTTATGTTAGTGCTGCATGAACAGGTACATGGCTCAGAGCAGCTCCTCAGTTTATTGTACTTGGACCTGGGGAGCTGGAGTGAAGGATCACTTATTAGTTAGTGTTCACTGAATTTCCTTTTGAACTGGTCTGGTTTCAAAGGTTTTCATAAATACAAATGACAAGATAAATTTTCAGGATTCTTCTGCTCAGTGGTCTTTGAAGGTAGCCAGTGATTATGCCTGTACAGGAAAAGATGGCTCCAATCTTTTAAAGGGATGATTTTGGCATGTTCTAGTAGCTTTATTCTGCCGTTGCCAGTTTATTGACCTCTAATAGTCTCCACACGTGACACAATGTTCTATTTATTTTATTAAATATTGTTATTGCATCTACTTCCAGGAGTTGATTCTTACCTTCTAATACGTGGTTACTGGGGAATCAAACTCTGCTTGTCAGATTTGATAGCAAGCAACTTTACCCATTTGACAGCCCTCGAAGACCGTTGTTTTAAAGTTCACTCTGATCTAGATTGGTATTGGGGCCTTGTTTGTTGAGTTTTTTGAAAAGATTAGGTGCTTAGTTGAGGGGCTCTCTGCAAGAACTATGGCTAGGAGAGTAATGTTCCACATGAAGCCAGAAGGAAATCCCTTTCAACAGGACTCAGTAGTAGGGGGTTGGTTCAAACTTGTAGTGTCTGACACTGAACTCTATTATTTTAGGCATGTTTAAGCACAGGACAATTTTGGGGAAAAATAGATTTCTGATGATAAGTAACTCTATCTTATGTGTACAACAAAGCTTAAGACATGCTTACCTTGAAACTCTTGAAACAAAGTACATGTGACCTTTTCCATAAAGATGGGCTCTCTTGACTAAGAAACAGTGCTCCAGATAAGAGCCTAGGAAGAATAACTGAGATAAATGTAAAACTTTTTGTGGAGTCAGGTGAGGCGTGGCTCTACAGATAGACAGCACAGATCATGGGGCTGAATTAACTACATCTGTGTCCAGTTTTCTAGGCTGAAAACAGGTATACAGCTCTTCTTTGAAGAGACAACCCTGCATGTTACCATTCTTTCCTGCGTTCCCTAGTGTTTATCTGTTAGCACAAGTACCATATGCCTTCTTATTTAGTCAATAAGAGGAGGAGGAAGTTGGGGGAGTCAGAATGCCCTCAAATCAGTATTTATGCAGTAAACTAATACATCTGTCCAGGTATGAAGACTCTGGTAAGTATTAGAGTTAGAAAAGCTTAAATTGTAAACTTAGACCTAATGGAAGAGCTTGTCAGTAGTAAAACATTTATTTATAGCTATGTAATACGCGTTTATTTAATACATTATGTGCGTATTTGGCTCTTTGGAATCATACTGCATTAAGTTCCTGTAATGTTATTGGAGTGTATATCGTCTCTCCAGATGACTAGAGAGACGATTGTAGAAATGCTTTTGAAGTCTGTATCTTTATCCTATGGAGAATGGACTATTATTACCATGTAATTGGGCACATAAATGAGTCATAAATAATGAAAAAAGTAGTATGGGGTCAGATGAGAAAATCTTTTGTCTTAGACCAGTGGTTCCGAACTTGTGGGTCCCAACCCCTGTGGAGGTTGAACAACCAACCCTTTCATAGGTCGCGTATCAGATATCATTGTTACCATTCATAACAGTAGCAAAACAGTTATGAAGAAGCAAAGAAAATAATTTTATAGTTGGGGTCACCATAACATGACGAGCTGTATTAAAAGATCATAGCATTAGGAAGATTAAGAGCCACTCAGTGTCTTAGACTCTGACCAGTTAAAATTGATTGATTTTTGCTTTTGTTTTTGTTTTTTGTTTGTTTTAATTTGTTTGTCTTGGAATTGAGCTGCTCCAATGAACTATAGCCTATCCACTTTAAGCTTTAGTTAGAAAATGTAAAGTAACACTTTTATGTGAATCATGTATTTCCTTCAAATAAGAATCAGGCAACACCACTACTCTTCTTAAACACACTGGCACAGTCAACTAAGATAGTACTGTTTAGCTTTATCCAGTGAAAGACAATGCATTCTTTATCTTTGGTAGTTTTCAAAAGATATAAGTGATGTATGGCAATAATTAGGATCCTGGTTTTACTTATACTTTATTAAAGGTTTACTTTTTACAGTGATTTGTACTTGAAAGTTAAGTATTTTTGTATTGTTTAATCACTGGAGTAGTTTATTATGTCATTCATTTTAAAGAGAATTGTATTGAAGTCATTTTGCTATTATAATTAGTTCATTATCCTCAGTATTTCTCAATACCCTTCAGATGTTTGTATATTTTCCTATACTAATAGTATCCAGAAATAATTTTATACAAATTATTGAAAGTTGTAAGCAGTTTTTTTTCTTTTACTCATAGCAATACTGAGGATTAAAACAAAAGGCTTTATGCATGCTAGGTCATTCTAACACTAAACTACATTGTCAGCCTCTTTAAAATACGGTTTTGAATTGATTGTGATAAGACATACCTGTAATTCCAGCACCTGGGAGATTGAGAGGCAGGAGAGTCACTGAGTGTTTCAAGCTAGCCTAGGTTTGACAGTCAAACCCTGTCTAAAAGTGTTCATTTCTTACTTAATTTTCCACATCCCCCTCCCCTTTTTGTGACAGGGACTTGTTAAGTTGCTCAAATCAGTTCAGACTTCTGATCCTCCACCTCAGGTTTTACAATGATGGGGTTGTGGGGATGAACCACAAACCTTGCTAGATACATTTTAGTGTGACAAATAATCAAATTGTTTGGGACAGAGAATCCTTGAAAATAGTAAAAGAACTATCAATGATATATATTAACATCTGTGCAGGGAATAATATATTGGTTTAAAATGATTTAGCTATCAGGTTTTCTATAAAACACTTAGTGACTGTTTCAATAATGTGGGTTTCTACAGTGCCACAGTAATGTTGGTTTGTTTATTCAGTGCAAACAAACAAAGGCACTTTATTTATTTTCAACACTTTGCTTCAAATAATTCCTGAATTGTCCTAGATGAGTCTGATGCAGTTGGAAGGGAAAACACTTGAAAAGGTAAAGTCTTTGTTTTCTAATTTTAATTCAATAGTTTAGTTATTGATTTAAGGTATTTATTTGAATGCTATATTTTAAGATCAAGAGTTGCTTTTAGCCTAGCAGAGATGTTTAAAGTGTCATATTTTTAACAAAGTAGTGATTTAAGACTCAGACTGTATTTTAATGAAATGTTTTAAGAAAAAGATTTTGTGATTTCATTTGTCAGTTTGTTTTGGGTAAGATTTGAGAAGGTAGGACTCTTCCCCAGGTCCTTGAAATTCCTTTATTCCATGGGAATAATTGTCTATAATTTCATGACATTGTCCTCTGGCACCTAATAAATTAGGTGTGCAATTGCTGGCCCCAACTTCACAGTGTATTGAAGGGGAATGTTGTTTTTTCTACTCTCAGTCAGCTCCTAGACCTAGACTATCCGTCTAAGAGGGAAGCTACAGGGCAAGGCTAGGTCACCCTGATCTCCTAGCTGCTTTTCAAAAGAATTATATGGGCAAGTTGGCAAGGTCCCTGCTGTGAATGAAATCATCTGTCCATCTGAAGATGAAGATAATCCAACATGCACCTATAAAGAAAGCCACTGCTAAGGTAAGTGATTGGAATCATGGTCTTACTCTGGGCAAGTGTATGTTCTCAGCCACGATGTCTGTATGCTCTGCACTCTTCCATAAATTATTTCAGTGCACAGCTTAGTAAGAACAAGTGAGGTGTGTGCCTGTATGGAAGTCTCACAACAGTCATTGTATTTTCAGGTTTATTCTTAATAAGCCTGAGGTGAATGAATTCATGGACATTTTAAAGGCTTTAAGACTTTCCCCCTATATATAGATAACTGTAATGCTTCGTAGTGTGACCCAGGAAAGTGAGTTTATTTAGGAGATTCTCTTTGGGAATTTTTCTAAATATAGAAGGTATCTGCCTATTTTAACTTAAGTACAACATTTTAACAAGCATCTAATTTTAATATAAAAACCAGGGAAAGAACACTGAGCCATTCGTCAATATAGCTACATATATTTGTCTATCATTTTGGTAGATTTGTTACATTTCTCAGGTTTCATGTGATGTGTGCTTTGTAAAAATAGATGGAATTTGGATTTCCCCTTCCTCTATATGCTAACCTGATCTACATGTATAATTTATCAGTACCCATAGTGCTATTTTACACAGAGAGTCTGGACAGTTTATTGCTTCAATCTTCTAGATTACATAGAGATTGTTACTAATGTTTAAAGTGTACTTTGCCTTTGTACATTTTAAGAAATTTAGGTGTGGCACAGCTTTTGGAATAGTCAACAACTAAGGATTGTTTATTTGTACTCTTCTTGGAAGAGTCAATAGGAGTTATACCTGATTAATGACATAGCACTGCTAACAGCCGCCATCTTCGTCTGGATTCAGTGACTTAGTTATTTTGTTATACATATTAATAAGCATATCTATAAACATGTGCCAACATTTAACAAGGGTATATGTTAATTCATAAGATTTTTGAGAAAAAGGCCAGCAGTGGAATCGCTGTCATTCTCCAGCTGATTAGTATGAGTTTATTTCATGAATGCTGTTGTAAAGGTATTGTGACATTACTGAGGTGGTAAAGATTTTCCAGAATCTGTGTATGCTACGCAGAAGCAACTGGAAGTTAACTTTTGTTCAAAAAGGTACTCTCTGTCTATATGTAAAGCTTTAAAATGTTAACAATATACAACTTTAGGTTTTTTTGTTTACTTTTTTCTTTGTGAAAATTTATTTCAGGTAGCAAATATTAAATATAATTAAGTATAATAAATAATGGTTGAATGGGAGATACTTTGGGGAGACATATTTCTTTTCTGTTATTTTTTTTTATTTATTTAACACTGGTAGTCACTTGTATATTTGGCTTACAAATTATTTTCTGTTTTTATTGCCAACATTTTTTCACAGTTTTATCAATAGTAATAGTACGGTACTTTTGGGATTTAAATTTATTTTTCTTAATATGTTTTATTTATTTTGTTTTGGGTAGGGCATGGACTTGGGCAAGAGCCACTTGCGGGTGTCAGTTTTAATCCTCTACCATGTGGTCCCAAGGCCTGACCCCAGGTCATGAGTCTTGTCAGCAGGTGCTTTTACCCTCTGAGCCATCTTACCATATTTTCTAATTCTAGTAGGCTCCCCAATTTAAGTGTTCTCTATAAGGAAGTTAGTGCGTTAAAGTATAGTAAATAAGTGAATTAGAAGTCTATTTCATTTGTATTAGTGGACATTGGAGATTAGAAGGGAAAAATTCAGGTTATTACTAGAATAATGAGCATGCTTTTCAGTTATATGACATTAAAAGAGTTAGTTTGATTTTTTTTTTCACATGTTGAAATGATGTTTGTATAATGTTGCAGTTATCAGTCAACATCAAGATCTGTGAACCACTGTACCACTTTTTAATGCAGTGGGCCTTTACCTACCAGCATCATGATCTGAACTAGAGCATCACTGTAGAGTGCAGTGGACACATACATTCACTCTTTATTTCTAGGCAACTTGCTCTTTAGGTCTTAAGTTTTGTAATCATCATATTTATTTTATAATTTGAGTTCTTATTCAAAGTTGGTAATTTAGAAAAGGTAATAATACAAAGCATATGTATTTCTTAATATGTTTTCCTTAATTGAATAAATGCATTGGGGGGAGTTGTAATAGGTGATAGAGATGCAGTTAAATTTAGACATACTCAGAGATGACAAAAACTAACCAAACCAACCAACCAAACAAACAAAAGACAACCAAAAAGCAGGAAAATATTCCAAAGAGAAGACAGTATTTTAAGGAGAAAGTTCTTGTACCACCCATTTGCCTGAGACAAGTAGATGACCAGTTGTGTAATATTTTGTCCTTTGTGACTGTGCAAACATTGTCTGTTATTATGCAATGTAAAAGTATTATTTAAATAGCTTACTTTTTGTATAAAGTTTTTAAAGTTTTATGTGAATTTTATGCACATATAAGCTCGCATTGGCGTAGCTACATTTTAAGGGCTCAGTGTAGTTAATGGCTGTCATCTTGGATAGTATGGCTCTAGACTTTTAAGATCAAAGCTTTTAATTTCATGGAAGCCTCTCATTTTTCTTTCACCTTCATTCTTAAGGAGTCATATTCCTTCCCCCTAAATGTTAAAGCACTTATCACAATTATAAATTATACTGCCATGAGAAAATTCTCCTTGTCCATTCGCTTGTGTTTGCAGTGAGTGCCCATGGCTGAATTCAGACCATATGAGCCTGACTAGACTGACAGGGACTGCTTTGGGAGGAACTCCTGACTAGAC
>NW_022196896.1:36693729-36699911 GCF_008632895.1 Mastomys coucha
TAGACTGACAGGGACTGCTTTGGGAGGAACTCCTGACTAGACTGACAGGGACTGCTTTGGGAGGAACTTGTGCAGAGGCATGCATTCTTAAAAGCAGGCACACATTCCTGAATAATGCTCTGTGGTTATAATTACAAGTTGCTCAATTCTAATGATGTTTCCTTAGATAGCAGCTCTGCAAGCTGCCCTGTGTTTTAGCTGTTTAGTAGATTTGTAAAAGAACTTTAATAATTCAAAGTCTTTTGAATTTTTCAAAGATTCTGTGGATGTGAATCAAAGGATGAAGACTTTCAGATAGAACTTTTTTAGAATAACTTTAAAAAGGGCATTTAACATAAATTTGATAAAAAAAATAAACCATGTGATTCACAGCATGATTACTTAAAGTCAGAAAATTACATTTTGGGGGTGGAACAGTGAGTCACTGTCTAAGGGAATTTGTTGCTCTTGCAGAGTGTCCAGGTTAGATTTCCAACACTCATATGATGGCCCAGAAGTGTCTATAACTCCAGTTTTAGGGGATGCAAACACCCTGTCTGGCCTTCATAAGTACCAGACAAGCATGTAATTCATGTCATACATACAGGCAAAATACTTTACATTCAGCTATTAAATACGAGAACATCATGAATTTTGCAGGCAAATAAATGGAACTAGAAAATATCATCCTGAGTGAGGTAACCTAGCCCCAAAAGACATACATACGTGGTATATACTCAATGAAAAGTGGATATTAGCCAAAAATACATAATACTCATGATACAATCCACAAGCTATCTAGTGGGACCTTCTGATGCATATACATACAATAATAAGATATATGTCTAAAATGAAATTACAATTTGACCCCATTATAAACAATTAGAGGTTGGGTTATGCAGTCTTGTCTCTGAGAGAAACTAAATATCTCTAATGTGGGTAAGCTAATACTTTTAAAGGCTAAGATTTCATTGTGAAGCTGATATCTTAAATGTAACTTGAAAGTATAGTAGACACTCATTAATTAAAGGTGGCCAGTGAGGAGCATTAAGGGTAAAGGAAGAGCACACACAGACATAGGGATAGCTCTTCATGGTTCTCACATGAAGTCAGAGAGAAGTAATTCAGTCCAGCTTCAGAGATGTGTACACAGCTTGTAGTAGTACTTGGAAGTCGGTTTGTGTTGTCATAACAGAACACCAGCTATCTGGTGGGACCTTCTGATGCATTCTGACATGACAGCATCTCATGATGAGCACATAGTTGGGAATCCTATATAACAATTTTTGAGGTGAGCTTGCTTTGTAAGAACTGTTTTGCTCTGTGAGTGCTAACCCACCCCTTTGACATGTGAATTAATCCATTTGAGGTAGTTTTCTCATGAATTTGTTACCTCCTACCATTTCTTCCTTCCTAAAGATGTCCATACCTCTCAGTATTGCTGTACTTGATGAGCAAATTACAGCACAGTTTCTTTAAAGAAGGCAACAATCATAGTACATCCAGAACATAGTATCCCCTTATTCTCTGCATGAGATCGAAATGATGAAGGGGAATTCTGAAAAATATAAGCAGTGAGCTGGAGTTTACAGTTTAAAAGTTAATCAACATGCCTGGATCACTGTGAAAGTGTGGAGTTAAGAGTACAGTGTGTACTTTTCTTAACTCTACCTCCTAGCTCTTTCAACCCTTGCTGCTTTTCTTTAGCCCCATAGAGTACAGTGTGTACTTTTCTTAACTCTACCTCCTAGCTCTTTCAACCCTTGCTGCTTTTCTTTAGCCCCATCTACAAAAACAGCAGGGAAAGAAGGACAGGGCACAAGACTAGTAGATTCCTTAAATGTATGTTCATTTATGTATCTAAGCTTTAGTGAATTTTAATGAGAACTAATTTATAGTAAGTTCATTATTAATTATCAAAGGATATGTTTTCTAAAGTAAGATTGATTCTTATTGAAATCCTTTGGTCATCCTTCAGTGTAAAAAAGCCAAGCTTTTACTGTAAATTATTTCATTTGTAATAGTGGCTTAATCCTGCTGTATGATTTTATTACTACAAAAGACTAAGAATTAGTTTTAAAAGATTGGATATGGTTGGGAATGGTGGTTCACACTATAGTTCAAGCATCTGAGAGGCTGAAGCAGGAGGACTTCAAGGAGTTTGAGCCCAGCTTGAGTTTAAGGGGTGAAAAGAATTGCATTTATATTGAGGTTTCAATTTTAGTTTGTATAATAGTCTATTTTTCACTTTATTGACAGTATTTAAGAAATAACATTGACGTCTATATAGAGTAGTTTGTTGATGTATAATATTACCAGAAACCAGCATTATGATTTCGTTTGATGAACATTGAAACCACATCTCCTTTTGTGTCACTTAAGAAAATTATAGGGGCCAAAGCTGAAGTTAAAAAAGCATCTCAAGATTGTGGTTTGATGGACTTTCATTATTTTCACTTCTATGCCTTAAGTAAAGTTCTGTATAGCCCAATGTAGGTTAATGCTTTGTATGCTGTATCATAGATAACAAAACAATATACTTGATCAGTGTTAAATTTCACTTATTTTTAGATAAGATTTCCTAACTGCATTTTATCCTTAAAATTAATTTTGGTAGCCTTGCCTTTTCAAAGACAGGGTTATGTGGATTTGTTAAAGAACTAATGTTTTGTTTAAACAAATTAAAATGTTTGTTTTTCCACACAGATTTGAATTCTGTGAACCCGCATTTGTGGTGGGTAATTGCCTTCAGATAGCATCTGACAGTCATCAGTATGATCGAATTTACTGTGGAGCTGGAGTCCAGAAAGACCACGAAAACTACATGAAGATCTTACTCAAAGTTGGGGGCATATTGGTCATGCCTATAGAGGATCAGGTACTTTTACTGTCCTGCATTTGTCACAGGACAGTTGTAACATTGGGAATTAGGACTCTGTGACAGGGAAAGATAGATTGTAACATTAAAAGAAGATACAGGTCTTATAGATCTGTTTATATATGTGGATAGAAAGAAACTTGAAAGAGATCCTAAATATTTTAAGCAAAACAGATGTAAAGAGGAAGTATGATGGGAGACTAGAGCTCACTTGAATAGTCCGCCTCACCCAGTCAGTTAAGTTCCTCATTTGGAAAGTATACAATTGAATGCATACCCTCTGCCTGTAACATGTTAAGTCTGGTGCATGACCATCTTCAAGTAAGCACTTAGCTTCATAAATATAACAAGTGATTTAAAAAACAAAACAAAACAACTTTATTAAGGGGCTGGAAAGATGGCTCAGTAGACAAGAATGCTAAAAATAATTAGACATGTTTCTGGAAGGGCCAGGAATGTGTTTGAGTTGTAGAGGGCTTGCCTCTCAAGTAAGGCTATGAATTCTCTCTGGCAACACACATGTACAACAGAAAAAATGGGCACGCCTGGCTCAGTGTGAAGGTATGGCGGTGAGAGCACGTGTATACTGTATTTAACACACACCTACACAGTTATATGTACTTTACTTCATTTACTTGAGCATTTCTGAAGTTTACACCTAAAATTACTGACTTGTTTGGTTTCCTTTAATGATATGTTTGAAGATAGGTTTTTCTTGAGTCAGGAACTTGTTATATAACTCAAGCTAGCCTACAGTACATTGATGTCTTAGTTCAGACATACTGGGATTATAGCATTCTAAAATTAGAGATATTTGATGAATTAATAAATTTTGTGATTATTTAAAGCATTAAACTACATTTATTATGTGTGTGTGGGTGTTCCACAGAACATTTGGAAGTCAAAGGACATCTTGTAAGAGTTGTTTTCTCCTTTGGCATGTGAGTCTCAGGGAAGAAAACCAGGTGACATGTTTGGCAGCAAGCATCCTTATCAGGGAACCATCTCTCTGGCTCTATTTGTGGTGTGAAATTAAGGTTAGAATTAGAATCTCTTATCCCTGTTATAGAAGAGCATAAAGTGAATTCACTGGTATAGTCCTTTTAATAGTACTCTAACTAAATTACTGGACCTATTTCAGACATTTAGGGAGGCAGTGTTGTGTAGAGGCCTGTAGGGGTACTTGTAGAAGCTTATAAAAGCTGGGTGTAACTTAGAGACTTAGTCTGGCCATATTCGGGCTTTCCTTTTGTAGTGAAACATGCGTCTTGGAATGAGAGACCCGTGGCTCACTTGTTACGAATGCTTTTTGTACAGTCATAAGGTAAGAGCTAGGATCCTAGACTCAGGTATCAAATTGGTTGTCTGGTAGATGCCTGTAACTTCAGCTTTCAGTTTTGGTTTCCACATATGTGCATGTGCATACACATAATGAGGTCCTTCCCAGACCATGTGTGTATAAATCCTTTTTGAAAGTTCATCTTTAATGGAATATATACATACATTTATTCATTGTGAATTTCATACATACCAACAATGTATTTTGATCTTATTCAGTCTCTAACTACCCCCTCTCCAACATAGATTCTCCTCCCAATGACTCTCTCTCCCAATCTCATGTCTTTTCTTTTTTTAATAACTCAGGAGTCCAATTAGTGTTGTTCTTTACATGTGTATATAGCACCATTCACTGGAGAATGGTCAGCCTAATGACTCCATCCCTAAAGAAAAATGATTTTCGTTTTTCTAGCAGCCATCATCTATCGATAGGTACCTCAGCTATGGGTGGGGCCTTATGAGGCCTTCCTGGATGGAAATGCTGAAATTTTTATCGTCAGCTGTTTTGAGCCCACAGGTGCCATGGTCTTGTCATGTTGAGAAAACACCATTTTGTAGCAGTGCTGTATGATCTGACTCTTACAGTTTTTCTGTCCTCTTTTTTGGGATGTTCCCTGAGCATTGAGAAGGTGTAATGCAGATATCCTGTTTATGGCTGAGTACTCCACAAACACTTTCTGTAGAGTTTGACAAATTGTGAGTCTCCGATAAGGATTGAGAATACTACTCATGATGGACAGTTGATTACTATGTCTATTTAAACAGATAATAGTAGTAGGTTCTCCCCTTGGGTTCTGTAAGCTCAGATTTAAAGTAGCAGGCATGCATTTCCTGTGGAGTTATAATAGATAATTAAGTAGAAATATCTTGGTTGCATTTAAATGTTAGCTTCTCGTTGGCAATTATTCTTGTAAAAGTTTGACATTAAAGTAATTGAATTGCTTCTTTCTTGTTTCACTCCAAATAGTTGACACAGATTATGCGGACTGGACAAAATACTTGGGAAAGTAAAAATATCCTTGCGGTTTCCTTTGCACCACTAGTACAACCTAGTAAGAATGATAATGGCACACCAGACTCTGTGGGGCTCCGTAAGTAGATCTTTGAACTCAGAATGAGTTGTCATTGCTGGCATTTATATGATTATAACAAATTGAATATGGTGGGAATGCAATGAGTAGGTTAGTTATTCTTAATTTAGGAAAAAAACCAAGTCTTTATGTTGTATGGGGCACTGTATCTTCCTTCCAGGAAACTTAGAAGGAACGGAACATACCAACTGTGAATTAACTAGTTTGTAATGTGGTAGGAAGTAACTGTGGTGTTATAGAGTACACTTAGATCCAGCACAACTAAGACACCAAGTCAATACAGAAAACATCATTTTATTGTAATCCGCTCCTACTAATCAATCGGGGATGTAGAACCAACCCGTGAGCTGAACTCATCCCAGCCCCTCAGCCAGAATGTTGCAGAATTTTTAAGCCTGAAAACCACAAACATCTGTGCCAAGATACAGTTACATTTTTCTACCAATCAGAATTCAGGGAAAGGAAACTTTCCTAGAGACTTTTCCATATGTGGTACACTTACCCTGTTCTCATTGGTTGATTTATTCAACTGTGGCAGGGCAACTTGCCTAGCACTCATGTCTCAACCTGCCCTCCAGGATGTCAGTGACCCACATACATGTCTCTCTCTACCCAACAGGATGTTAGTTATCTAAGGAGGTTTGGGAACTTAGACTTTATTTGACCCCTATTCAAAATGGAAGGTTCTCTCAAAATGACTTCAGTTTGGTTCCTCCTCATAGTAGAAGAGCCTCTAGTGTAAGATAGTAGGAGGGAAGGTCTGCTGCTCCATGACCTGAATTACGATGAGAATGCTGTCAGAGAACCTGCTTGGCCAAGTGTTTTGTGGCAGTCTCATTGATTGGTTTTCCCCTCCCCTCCCCTCCCCTCGCTTACCCTCCTTCCTCCTCTTCCCT
>NW_022196896.1:36699921-36704887 GCF_008632895.1 Mastomys coucha
CCTCCCCTTCTCTTTTTGAGCCAGGGTCTCCTGTTTACTGTAAAGCCAAGGATGGCCTTGAACTCCTGTTCTTCATGCCTCTACCTTCTGAGTGCTGGAACTATAGCAAGCCCACTACATTGAGTGGCAGCATCTTTCCAAGATAGTGACTATAGAAGGTGTTAGGCTCATTAAGAACATGAGTGGTTCAAGATCAGGAACATGTTTGGTGCCTGTGGAGGATGGATCATCACTGGGACAGTGGGCGAGTAGACTAGTTATTGTGAGGATAGCTTATGTGGGTGTGGATAGAATTGTTTGAAGGCAAAAAAACCCCACAATGTGAGGAATGTGGGTAGAGGAAAAGGATTGGTTTTCCCTTTAATGACTAGCTGAGTATGTATTACTTTGTTTGAAAGGAGGGGAAGAGAGTGTGGACATTTTCTTTAGGCTATATTTGAGTTACCTATGAGTTTGCAAGTGTTAGGAAGCCTTTTTGGCCAAAACCTACTAAACAACTTAAATATCAATAGAGAATCTTAACTGTAAAAGATGGGTGCCTGAAGCTGTGCTTGGACAACAAATAGAATAAGTTACCCAAAGAAAATAGAGATTGAGGTAGGGAAGAGGGATTTGAGTTGGACCTGTTTACCCACAAATAAAGCAGTAAGACTCCTTAGTTAAGAAGGGAATCTAAGTATATGAGATGTTGGAGATCAAGAAAAATAAAGTCTCAAGGAGCGTGTGGTGGCCATTTGATCAGGACCTTGAGAAAGAAGGGGAAACTACTGTTAATGAGCTTTGAATATATCTTAGTTTTGTTAACCATTAAATAAAACTTTACTCTGATTTAATTTGCTATTATTTCATAGGAATCTTGATTTATATAGAAAGCTCATTTTATTCTTAGTACTTGTTTTTTTTTATCTTTTTTTTTTTTTTGGTTTGTTTTTTGATTTTCTTTTTAATCATCTGGCATTGGAACTAACTGCTTGGCTTAGTGTGTGATCCGTAATAATGGTTAGTGAAAAGCAGTGTTGGGAGTCTTGGGAAATTCATTACCTGTTTGATCATTTCCCTAGCTCTTAGCATTTGACAGATGGACTCAGAGGTCAGCTACCTTAATGATTGCGGTCTCAGCAGCTTACTTTACCCAGCAGCATCAGTGAGAGGGAAGGAGCTTAGATTTACATAGTTCTGTTAGACTTGTCTACCCAGTTACAGGAAGCATACACATGAGTGCGCAGAGCCTAGCTGTTGTGTATGAGTTTTATGGCAGCACCAGAGGCATAGGTAGCCAAAGTTTTTTTTTTTTACACACACAAACCACAAGCTATTCCAGGGGAAATTAAGAGAAGTGGACTCTGAGACCTTTGGGTCCTGTATGATTCCCTGGGTGTGTCATTGGCTGAAGCTTTCTTCACCTGGACCTGGAGAGTGCAATGGAGACATAGTGACTACTTTTAAGGATTTATAAAGTTCTTCCATCTTGACTTTTTGTTTCTATTTTCATCTCATTTAGAAAGAGATTAAGTTCTCAGTTCTGAAAAATTTTAAAATTTTCATAATTTAGAAACTATTCTTAACCAACCTTTTAAAGATGCTTATTGACTGTATACTTTTGCTAATAACAAAGTACAAAAGAAAAACCATATAAAAAATCCACACACAACAGGAAAACAAAAAATAAGAACAGTGAAAGAATAAAAGGAGACTTATTCTGATAAAAATTTGCAGTTACTGGACTGCAGCATTCACATCCATCCAGACTACTGAAAACAGGAATGTGCTGGGTGTCTAGCACCTGACTCAAATGAGAATCGTCACTTGTACATGGTTTATAGTTGTTTGATGGTGTCTGCATGCTCATGTCATTCTGTACTAACTGGGCCTACTTAAAGTACTAGTTAACAGAAGAAATAACAATATAACGCATTTTCCCTCCCTTCCATTTCAGACAGAATTGTGACTATTTTTGATGCTTTGGTTTCTCATCGCCCAGTGGGCAGTAGTAAAACCCTCTGTGGCGCATGCTGCCCATGCTGCTGTCCTTACACAGCAGGTGGCACATGCTGCCCATGCTGGTGTCCTTACACAGCAGGTGGCACATGCTGCCCATGCTGCTGTCCTTACATAGCAGGTGGCTCATGCTGCCCATGCTGGTGTCCTTACACAGCAGGTGCTTTGTGTAAGCACACTTCTTTCTATTAGGCTCTGCAGTTTTGTACAGCAGCCATGGAAGTGCTTTCTTTACTCAAGAAAGCTTCACATTCTTCTTTATCTGACACTTCCTTTAGGTTAGTGTTTATGTGTCTTAGCTATACATACGATTACATGCTAACGTAACTGATAATTGGCATGAACACTGTGCTACAGGTTATGTTTCGATTCCCCACCACAAAAATAGAAATGGTAAATAAGACAGCCAGCTACTAGATATTTGTTGAATATATATGAATATAAACTAGAAATAAACTCAGCAAGGGCCAGCAAGAAGGTTCAGTGGCTACAGATAATATTTGCAGAACAAGCCTAATTAATGACCCGCGTTTAATCTCAGGAACCCACAGTAGAAGGAGAAAATCAACTTCCAAAAGCTATTCTCTGGCTTCCATGCATGTGCTGTGGTATGTGAATATCCACACGCAAACCCACATCTTCATTGTACACACAGCGAAAGAAAAAAAATGAAGGAAGGAAGACAGTGAATTAGGATCATTTGCAGTGTACAGGACCAAATTAAAAGAATCCATTGTTCCCCTAAAATGCATTTTCAATTGAAATAATTTAAGTGGGGATGGAAGAGGGGGAGAGTTGATAAAATGGGATTGATATCAAGAGAGTTGTTAATCTCAGAGCCAGGATACATTTTTTATATTAACTCATTCTGTATATGAACAACAGTCTCCGAAAGCAAATTGAGAATTTGGGGAGTTGTTTCTCACCATCTTTGTGTAATAATCATGCAGTGAAAAGTTCTTTAAAATTCTTATTTGCTAAAATTCCATGGAAAAATAATAAGAATAAGTTTTCTTTCTGTTAAAATAAGTCACAGTATCTGTTTGTAAAATATTAGAATAGACTAGAACACTGTAAGAACAATACCCTAATAAACTTTGTGCTAAATGGATGTGGTAACAATAAAACTATCCGTATTCAGTAGCTTATTAAAATAAAGATACAATTCTTCTTATGATTTACCACAATTTTTATTTGACTTAAAATTATATTTCTTTCCATGGTTTTATGTGGCATGTGGTTTATGTGCATATAAAAACTATAGAAATATGACTTAAAATCTCAAAAACAAGTACAGGTATATTTAAGTTCAGGGATAAAGAATACAATAATAAGTTAAAAATATTTTTTAAGTAAATAGAATTACATTACATTCTTCTTTCCCTTTTGTACCCAAACTCCTCCCTGACACTCCTCCTTCAATACCTGTAGTACCTTTCATTTTTTTATTTTGTCATATTCTATAAAATTTATAAAATATTGTAATAATAAAAATGAGTATTATAAAAGTTGTTTGATATAAAACAACAATCAATTGAACAGTTTTATGTAGATGCTTGTCTACAGCAATACTGAAAATACATGTTTTTCTCAATTAAAGTTTAAATAACTCCAAACATATTAAATGTATATTTTAAAATAATACATCACTACTACTTTTTTAAATGACCATAAATGAATAAAGTCTTTTTGTTTGTTTTGTTTTTAGTAGAGCTTAATATCTAAGGCTGTATTTCAATGACCCTCATGTCACCAAAGGATTTTACCTCCATCATAGCTAAGCTGAGAGTTGACAGTTCTACTGCTCCAAGGAATGTATTGTAGGCATGATTTTTAGATACCGATTTCTTGCTATGATCAAAGCTATTTGACTTGAGTGAGTGACTTTATTCTCAGCCTACAGAGAACAGGTTACATTCATTTAAGAAATGGTATGTGTATTAAGATGGACTATCCATAAAGTCATTCAGCAATTGTTTCAATGAACAATGGTTTTGCTTGGAGGGTGGCACAGACATTAGGTGAGTGTAAGAAACTGGTTTATTGACTATGATGATTTTGAAAAGCATTCATTTCAGAGAAAGAGTAACTTAAAAAGTCCACTTCTTCAGAATTGATACAATAGTTAAAAACATCAAGCAAAATCATTCAGTCTCACTCTTTGTTGTTCTCTTTCAAGAAACCTCCCAAGTTAATTCTCTACCTTTCTCTTGGCTATATAAATAATTTTGAAATATGTAAGCTGTTCTGAAAACCATAGTATAGTATAAAAACATCAAATAAACAATCCTACTAATGGAGAGGCTGAGATAGGAGAAGCATGATTTCAAGACCATTATGTGATATACAGCAGGACACTATCAGGTACAAACAAGCAGAAAGTGTATATGGATTGTACAATATTGGACCTATTTCTCCAATTACCAAATTATAGTGACCATTGGATAATAGCCAACAAATTTCTAATTCCTCATACTTTTGAATTTCAATCGATTAGGATATGTTGGTAATATTAATCTTCATATTAAGAGATATTAAGAAAAAGTAATTGTTAATTCCTGTTATTTTTGTTAGAGGTGGAATTATGTTTGTGTGGGTTTGTTGAAAGATTACTTTCAGGGCTGGAGGCTCAGTGGTTAAGAGCACTGACTGCTCTTCTTAAGATCCTGAGTTCAAATCCCAGCAACCACATGGTGGCTTACAGCCTCTTCTGTAGTGTCTGAAGATAGCTACATATAATAAATAATAAACAAATAAATAAGCTTAAAAAAAGAAAGATTACTTTCTTGCTTCTTCTAGGGTGTAGTTTTGCTCCTTATGTTCGTGTTTTCTATCTCTTATCCTTTGTAGGGCTGGATTCGTGGAAAGATATTGTGTAAATTTGGTTTTGTCATGGAATGTCTTGTTTTCTCCATCTATGGTAATTGAAAGTTTTGCTGGGTATAGTAGCCTGGGCTGGCATTTGTGT
>NW_022196896.1:36705211-36719465 GCF_008632895.1 Mastomys coucha
GGGAGGAATTTCTTTTCTGGTCCAGTGTATTTGGAGTTCTGTAGGCTTCTTGTATGTTCATGGGCATCCCTTTATTTAGGTTAGGGAAGTTTTCTTCTATAATTTTGTTGAAGATATTTACTGGCCCTTTAAGTTGGGAATCTTTACTCTCTTCTATACCGATTATCCTTAGGTTTGGTCTCCTCATTGTGTCCTGGATTTCCTATATGTTTGGGTTAGGAGCCTTTTGCTTTTCTTTGACTGTTGTGTCGATGTTTTGCATGGTATCTTCTGCCCCCTCTTCTAACTTTTGTATTCTGTTGGTGATGTTTGCATCTATGACTCCTCATCTCTTTCCTAGGTTTTCTAACTCCAGGGTTGTCTCACTTTGTGATTTCTTTTTTGTTTCTATTTCCATTTTTAGATCTTGGATGGTTTTGTTTATTTCCTTTGTCTGTTTGACTGTGTTTTCCTGTAATTCTTTAAGGGATTTTTGTGTTTCCTCTTTAACGGCTTCTAGCTATTTACCTGTGTTCTCCTGTATTTCTTTGAGGGAGTTATTTATGTCCTTCTTAAAGTCCTCTATCATCATCATGAGAAGTGATTTTAGATCTGAATCTTGCTTTTCTGGTGTGATGGTGTGTCCAGGACTTGCTATGGTGGAGGAATTGGGTTCTGATGATACCAAGTAACCTTGGTTCCTGTTTATTTTCTTAAGCTTGCCTCCTGCCATATGGTTATCTCTAGTGCTACCTGCCCTGGCTAAATCTGACTGGGGCCTGTCCATCCTATAACCCTGTGTCAGAACTCCACAGAGTCAAGCTGTCTCTGGGATCCTGTGATCCTGGGCCCATTAGAGCACCTGGAAGTAGAGCTTCCTCTGGGTATTATGGCACTCCCTGCAGAGTTTGTGCCCAAGGTCTGCTCAGGGCATCGGTCCAGACAGACTGGAAGCATACCAGGCCAGGGGGCTGGCAGAGTTCCTGGGTGCCTGGGTCCCACTGGTCCAGCCCAGACAGACCAGGACTCAATCTTTTAAAAATATTTATATTTGAAGTTAGGTTGTGGGGGTTTTTTTTGTTGTTGTTTTTTGTTTTTTAAGGGAAACCAGAATGCTTTTTTGTATGGCTCAACCTAAATAAATGACTTTTCTTAATCTTTCCTTTTTTTCTTTGTTGTTGTAATTGTTTATTTTTATGTGACGATGTGTCACTCTGTAACTTTGGCTGTAAAGACATAGACTTTTAACAATTGTTTGTTTTTTGTGTATGATCTGCACATGTACATGTGTGGAGATGCTTGTACTTGTGCATGTACACCCCTGTAGAGGCTAGAGGAAGTCCCAGCAGCCCTCATATCTCCTGTATTGCTGACATTGCCCCTGAAATGATCTTCTTGGTTAGCGACATATATCTCAGATTCAATGATACAAACAAACATATGTCAATTTCCCTCTCATCCTGTTCTCCCCTCTGCATTTGTCATGTATGTATTTGACATTAATGACTGCCCAGAACTTCATGCTACATGATGGATGTTTTAATTTGTTGTTGTCTCTCATGAACTTACCATTTTGTCTTTATCCTGTTTCTAAATTATTATTTATTCTTCAGAGACTATGCATACATATAGATAGGCAACATGGACATTTACCTCATTTTGCTACATTGCACACCCTGCTCAGTGTGAATTAAATCATTGTGTATTAAACATTCTCAAAGCAATCTTTTATAGTTTGATGTTTTCTAAGGTTTGTGATGAAATGTACAGTGTATAATGGTTTCATTTTTGTGTTTGTTTGTAGCCCCATGTGCTGTCAGGAATCTCCAAGACTTGGCTCGTATTTACATTCGACGTACACTTAGAAACTTCATAAATGATGAAATGCAGGCCAAGGGGATTCCACAAAGAGCTCCACCCAAGAGGAAAAGAAAGAGAGTTAAACAGAGAATTAATACTTACGTATTTGTGGGTAATCAGCTTATCCCTCAGCCTCTTGACAGTGAAGAGGATGAAAAAATGGAAGAAGACAGCAAAGAAGAAGAGGAGAAAGATCACAGCGAAGCCATGAAGCGTGAGGAGCCACCTCAGAACCTACTGAGGGAAAAGATAATGAAGCTGCCACTCCCGGAGTCTTTAAAGGCTTACTTGACATATTTTCGAGACAAATAACTTAAATAAGGAAGAATGCCTACTGATAAACTCCCTCACTCTTGTAAATGTAGTATTAATTAGAAGTTAGGGCATTACTTCATTAGAATGAATTATTGCAGAAAAAAGCATAAATTATTTCTCTTAATGACAGAAATGATGTATTCAGTGATTTAAAAGAGTCTCTTTCCTAAAATCTATTTTTCTTAAATCTTGAAGAATTACTGTTTTGATCTCAAAGTAGAATGGATCAATAAGAACTTTGTATACAGTACTCTTTCTGGTTCTTCATGGATTTGTAGTATTGGAGATTGAATTTCATTCTGTAAGAGGTTGATACATTGTCATACACATAGGCTTTTTTAAATTGCGGTTTTTCCGTTATTTGAGCTTGCTTATCTAATAAGGAAAGCAAATGCCTGTAGACTTATTTACCTTACTTTTGTTCTAGACATATACCGGCAACATATGGGTGCAATACTAATTCAAGATACTGAATAATTTAGCTTTAAAAACCACAGACTTCATGAAATTTTACAGACCTGAAACTTAAGCTTTTGAATCTATTGCCAAAAGGCATGGGGAAAATTTCTGCTTCTCTCATAGAGATTTTAAGAGCACAGCTAGTGAATGTTAAAGTAGGAAGTGGCTACTTGACACAACTAGTTTGTATGGGCCCTTTGTGTTCTCAGTATTCAAAGATAATGAGGTTATCTTAACTGTAGAATTTTAAGCGGTAGTATATTTAGGATTGCTTTTCTATAAATAACTATAAAGTATTAGGTTTGAAAAGGCATTCATTGTCTCATTTGCCTCTAGATGCAGACAGTGAGTAAGCCATGTTAAGTGACCACCACTTCTTAGGGACCTCCAGCAGCAGGGGAATGATATGGTCAGTTGAGGCATTTTAGCAGTGGAACTTTTCATTAAGCAGATATTTATCTTTGACAAGGTAGGCCACACTGGCCTCATCTGCTCTGAATCTTTCTAATATAAAAAGCAATGGAAGTTGTATGCAGAGGCCTTTGTGTTAAAGTTTGCTTCAGAATCAGACTGGGATCTCTGGACCCATACCAAGCTCATTTGCCTTCATTCTGTATTTTGTTTCTTTGGTAAAATGATAATGATTTTCACTTTTTGCTTAATACTACATTCTTAAGCTACATAGGGTATCAGTGACATAACAAGCAGTGCATGCTGTTACTAGATCTTTCCTCCTAGTAGGGCCTGTGGTTATTTCTTGTTAAGAAGCTGTGAGATGTGACCTACTTAGTACTTAGCATCACGCGGAAGGGAAGATCTCAAGCGTCTCACTTATTCTCACCACATGCCTGTCAGAGCAGCCACTCAGATTCGCATAAGAAAATACAATCATGATGATTCAAATAGTTTACAACTCAGGTCCAATAATTCTGTATAGGTGATCAGTTAAAACAGTTTAAACATGAAATTGATCCAAATAATAATCTTTTAATAATTTGAGTGTCAGTATTATGGAAAAAATTCGTTTGACTCTTGTAGAATGGGCCAAGAAAGGAAAAAGATTCCTTTTGCTCCATGAGGTGGTACTGGGGATTAAACTAGGACCAGGACGTCATGCATGCTAGGCAAGTACTCTACAAATGAGATATATCCCTAGACCAACATACTCTATTGTTCTGTTTAAAAATTTGTTTAAGAATTTTACTCTTGAATTCCTGATACCCACATAGTCTTATCTGGGAAGACTTTTCATTTATTTTCTGTTCTGTCACCCACATCTCTTTATTTTTTTCTTAAGAGCTTGATGTACAGATATCTGAAAATATGTAATGCTCAGTGATCTTATTATTTAGGAGTGTTTTGCTGGTATATTTAAAGATAGATTATTTTATGCTGTCTTCTGTTTATTTTGACAAATTGTACAGTAGATTGTATTGATCATTGCATTTGTTGTCTTTGAAATGTATATTTTGTCTTTTTAAATTCATTTATTTTTCAGGTATGGCTTTATGGTTGACTTTTAAAGGTAGGGATAGATGAAAATTTAAGGAAAGCCATCTATTAACTCAGATGCATTAGATTAAGAATATTTGGGTTTGGGCTTGTTTTTGAGTGTGGAAAGTTATGCTTTATAAGTAAACAAATAGCAAATACAGATGAAATAAAAATAAATGAAAGAAAATAAAGAAGAAAAAAACTAGGAAAATGAAACAATAAACAAAAATGTAAGTGAAAGTAAGCCATATGTGATGGCTACCGCCTGTGATCAGCGCTCAAGAGGCTGAGGCAGGAGGTGTACTACAAACTTGAGGCATCTGTGGTTTCAGAGTGACTTTGAAGCCCATTTGGGCCACGGAGTAAGACCAAGTTTTGTTCTTCAGAGAACATAAACAAAAGAAAGTATATGATAATTATAGGGAATAGTCTCATGGACTTACATATAGGCAAAAATACATTTAAGTTTATATTTTGAAGACAACAAAGAGTGCTTGAGTGGAGGTGTGTGGTGCTTAAGTCGTGCAGAAGATTGGAGATAAGGCCTGAAGGAACATCCACCATCCCTGAAATCCCTAGGATCTGGGAGTGACACCATAGCTGCTAAGGGTCTAATTTAAATCTGTCCTATTCACTGGTCAACATATTGGACTCTGGTGTTAATATAATTTTAAAATAGCATACATGGTTAAAATAAAATACAGAAAATGTATTGATTATTTGAGATGAAAGTAAAAGAAGACCTGCTAAATCATTGGGCAACTTGGGAAGAAAATCATTTTAAATAAACAGATCACATCATTACACAGCATTATCCAGTGGGCTGCCTCTTTTATTTTTCTCTTATTTTTGAGATCAATAATCATAGTACATATAGATATTTAGCAATACTTTTTAGGGCAGAGGACCTGGCTCCATTGACTTCAATGGTGAGGTCAGTACCCATCGAGACACCCGAGTTAAAGAACTAAGCATTGATGAGAAAAGATTGGATTTATTGAATGTGGCTGCATAGGAGACAAGAACAAGCAGTGATCTAGTGACCCACACCTGTTGTCTTGCCTTTAATGTATCGATAGGAGCTTTGGATGGAGAAGAATTCAGGCAAGGAACATGAGGTAGGCATAAGGTAGGACTGGTTAAAGTGTGATCCTGGATGGTGGCCCAAAGAAGCCATTCAAAGATGTTTACTTCTTTAATTTTGGCCTTGTCCTCACCAGTAATTGCTCCCATCTGGGGATAGGGTGCTATTGATGCTTCTCTTTTAAACTTTTGTTCTGCTCTTCCAAGGTGACTTATGGGGCCAAGAAAGGAGGCAAAGCTTTTAAGCAAAAATAGACTAAAACTTTGACTTTTTACATTGCTGTTTGTATCTCTTAATTCAGCACTCTTATTGCCGTAGCTAAGCCTTTTCAGTACTATATTGAGTAGAGTGTAGGGAGTGGAAATCCTTCTTGAGTTCATATTAGTGGAGATGCTGAATTCTCCCATAAAAATGATGTACCTGTAAGTTTGCTATATATAGCCTTTATTATGTGGAGTTATGATGCTTTTATTCTGAATTTCTTCAGGATTTTTAACATAAAGGCATATTAAATTTTGTCTAAAGCCATTTTTTTCTTTTTATTAGATATTTTCTTTATTTACATTTCAAATGTTACCCCCTTTCCTGGTTTCTCCTTGGAACCAGAGCCATATTTTGCATTTATAAAGATAATCATGTTGTTCTGTCTTTGAGCCCATTTATCTAATTTCTAAAATATATATCCATACACACACACACACACACACACACACACACACACACACACATCCTTATATCTGGAATAAAGCCAACTTGTGGTGAATTATTTTTTTTTTGAGGTGTTCTTGAGTTTGTTTTGTAAATTTTAAGAATTCTTGTGTCAATACAAGAGTTTGGCTTTTTTTGTTGTTCCCTTAATCTGGTTTTGTTTTGTTTTTGGTTGGTTGGTTGGTTGGTTTTTTGTTTGTTTTGTTTGTTTTTTGTTTTGGTTTTTTGAGACAGGGTTTTTCTGTATAGCCCTGGCTGTCCTGGAACTCACTCTGTAGACCAGGCTGGCCTCGAACTCAGCAATCCGCCTGTCTCTGCCTCCCAAATGCTGGGATTAAAGGTGTGCGCCACCACCTCCCGGCATAATCTGGTGTTGTTATTAGAACATTTAAAAGCTTAGTAATATTCTCTCCTTTTCTATTTCATGGGACAATTTGAGAAGCATTTGATATATAATATTTCTCTGAGGGCATGGTGGAATTCACCAGTGAATCCACCAGGGCCTGAACTTTTGTAGTTGTGATGGTTTAAATTACTACTTCAATCTGACTGCCTGCTGTAGATCTAAGCCATTTATATTTATCCCATTGTTAATTTTTATCCCACAATCCTCATGTGGGGTGTCATGATCACCTGCTTGAGGATAGGAACTGGGGAGAGCAGGAACTAGGTCAGGAGTAGATGAAACACCTTCCATTTTCAGATATGAGAACCAGGGTTTCTGAATCTGCTCGACCTTCCCAGTCTTTGGTGACACAGTTCTACTTGCCCCACAGGGTTCCTTTTGTGAGTTAGCCTTTTTGATAAGATACTGGAAGTTAGCCGGGAGCCGGGCGGTGGTGGCGCACGCCTTTAATCCCAGCACTTGGGAGGCCGAGGCAGGTGGATCTCTGAGTTCGAGGCCAGCCTGGTCTACAGAGTGAGTTCTAGGACAGCCAGGGCTACACAGAGAAACCCTGTCTCGAAAAACCAAAAAAAAAAAAATAAAAAATAAATAAATAAATAAAATAAATAAATAAAATAAAATAAAACACTAATACACATTAAAAAAAAATATATATATACTGGAAGTTCCATAGCATTCTGTTTTAGAAAAACAACAGGGAAGACAAGCTGTGATCTTGACAGCTGCTAGAGAGAGGGAGATAAGGAGAAAGAGGTAGTCCTGTCTTTTGATTCCAAGAAACAGGCAAGAACTGGTGGTTTTGGTTCAAAGTTTCTCACATGCTAGAGTTATGTGCTGACCAGATGTGTGTGTGTTGTCCACATGACACTTGCTGGGATCCGGAGTATCTCACACACAAACTCATTAGGGTTCATTTTCAAGAATTGCTTAACATGATTTTGTTTCCTGTTTTTAACTGGAATTTCCTGGCCTGAGAATCAGAGTTCCTCCTGTCCTCCAGTTACAACACTCCAGTCTTATCCTTAGCTCTGTAGCAGCACATGTGCTGTGGCTTTTCCCTCCCTCTGTGTCCCCATTCCTAGCGGACCTGCATATCTTCTGTGCATTCACCATTCTTCCCTAACACCCTTTGTCTCACGGTCTAACACCCAGAGGCACTCTCTGCCTTGAGCTCTGCTGGTCTGGGAATCGGGTAGTGGATCTTCATTCTTTCTGTCTCCCCAGTTCCAATTCACCAGTCTCATTCCCAGCTCCAGAGCAGACCACCAGCAGAAGCTCTTTCCTTTGGGGACTCCACAAACTTTGTGGCAGACTCAGCTTTCCTGCTTCCTGTAGACTCTCTTAGCTCCAACCCCTTCTAGATTATCCCCATTCCTTTGTGCCAGCATCTGATACCAAGAAATACATTCTACCTGGGTCCATCAGTGGCCACAAGTAGGAGGTACTCAAAACTGTTCAGGCAACTACCACATATTCCTGAGATCCAGAGAAAACAACAGAAACCAAGGAACAGAATACCCACCCAAAAAGATAATACCAGACTTCAATACCTAGAATCACAATCCTCTCAAGCCCAGATGCCTAGATACCAGCATAAAAACACAATGACTGACAACTAAGACAATATGCATCCACCATAACCTAGCCACTGTACTACAGAAGGTCTTGAGAAATGCAACAACACAGGAATTTCAAAATAATTATGAATATGTTCCAGGACCTAAACGAAGAAATGAAATCCATTAATAAAATCTGAAAAACAAACTGAAAGAAAATGAATAAAACGGTTCAAGGCATGAAAGTAAAAAGATTTACAAAAACAAAACAAAACAAAACAAAAACACAACTTAGGGAAATCTGGAAATGAAAAACTTAGTAACCTAAACAGGAACTACAGAGGCAAACTTCAGCAATAGACTACAAGAGTTGGAAGAGAGACTCTTGGATGTTAAAAACAAGATAGAAGAAATGGATTGCCAAAGAAAATACTAAATTATATATATATATATATATATTTCAGTCACTAGTAGAAAAATTTAACATTGTGATGGTTTGTATATGTTTGGCCCAGGGAGTGACACTATTAGAGGGTGTGATCCTATTGGAGTAGATGTGGCCTATTGGAGTAGGTGTGTCACTGTGCCTGGGCTTTGTGCTAGCTTCCTGGAAGCAAGTATTCATATGGAGATGTAGAACTCACAGCACTGCCTGCACTATACCTGCCTGGATTCTGCCATGCTTCCTGGCTTAATATTGGTACTGAACCTCTGAACCTGTAAGCCAGCCCAATTAAATGTTGTTCTTAAGAGTTGCCTTGGTCATGGTGTTTGTTCACAGCAATAAAACCCTAACTAAGACAAACATGAAGAGGTTAATAATACCCAAGGGAAAAAAATAATAACTAGATAATTTTAGATAAAAAAGGTCATAGAAAGAAAAAAAAAACCTACACCATCATAACAAAATAACAGGAATCACCAAACATTACTCTTTCATGATACCTCTCAACATTAGTGGTCTCAGTTCCCCAGTAAATCACATAGACTAACAGATTAGTTATGAAGACAATATCCATCCTTCTTACATCCAAGAAACAAACCTTCAAATCAAGAATAGACATTGCCTCAGGGTAAAAGGATTCCAAACAAGTGAACCTAAGAAAGAAACTGGTATAGCCACTCTATAATCTTGACAAAATAGATTTTAAAATCCAAAGACAAGAATACTGATCAATATATTGATCAAAGTATTGACCACCAAAAGATACTGCAATTCTTAACATCTGTGCACCAAACACAAGAATATTACAGTTCATAAAATGAGCACTACAACAACTGAAATTATATATTGATCTTCAAAATTAAATCAAGATTAGATAAGCACAGAGTATTAGCTGGTGATGTCAATAGCTCATTCTCAACAACAGATAGGTCATACAGAAAAAAACAAACAGGAAATGCTGGATGTAAGAGAAATCATAAATGAAATAAGCCTAATAGATATTTAGAGAATATATTACCCAAACACAGAAAAAAAATTATCTCCTTCACTGCAGGTCATGAAAATTTTTTGAAAATTGACCACATATCTGACCATGTACAAAGAAATTTAACAGACACAAGAAAATTAAAATACCACCCTGTATCCTATCTGACCACTACTATTTAAAGCTGGGAATCAACAACAATAGAAACATCAGAAAGTGTACACAGTCAAAGAAACTGAACAACTTCCTACTGAATCAAAAATAGGCAAAGACAGAAGTTGGGAAAAAAAATTAAAGTTTTTTAGAGTTGAATGAAAATGAAAACAACATGTCTAAACTTATGGGACACCATAAAGGCAAGTTCATAGCACTGTGCATATATAAAGAAGTTGATAAGATACCATTCTAGTAATAAAACAGCACACCTGAATAAAATAAAATAACCTGCCCTAGAATAAAAAGAAGAAATAACACCCAAAAGGAGTAGCCATCATGAAATAACCAATTTTTTTCAGTGAATTGAAGATTGGTTCTTTGAAAAAATCAGTAAGATTGACAAACCCTTAATCAGATTACTTAAGAGGTAGTGAGAAAGATCCAAATGAACAAAACTAGAAATGAAAAGGGACATATTCCACATAAACATAAGGACATAATTTAAAAAAGTTATACTCCACCAAATTGTAACATCTAAAAGAAATGGATAATTTTCTCAGTACCAAAATGAAATCAAGATTAGATAAGCAATTTAAACACAGTTATAACCCTCGGAGAAATAAAAGAAGTCATTAAAAGTTTACCAACCAATAAAAAGCCCAGGCCAGATTGTTTTAGTGTAGAATTATACCAGACTTTTCAAAGAGGAATTAACTTCTCAAGTTACTCCGCAAAATATAAACAAATCAAACATTAGCCACTTCTTATGAGGATACAATTAAAAGATACCTAAACCACCCAAAGACATTTCAAAGAAAGAAAATTACAGACTGAAATCCCTTACACACATAGTTGCAAAAAATTACAATAAAATACTTTAAAACTGAATCTAAAAACATCAAAAAGATCGTTCACCATGATCCAGCAGGCTTCATCCCAGAGATGTAGGGATGTTTCAAAATATTTAAATAGATAGATGTGATTTACCATATAAACAGAGTGAAAGAACAAACTACATGATCATTTCATTAGAGGCCTAAAAGGTTTTTGACAAAATTCAACACCCCTTTATGACAAAAGTCCTAGAGGGATGGGGGATACAAGGAATATCTCTCAAAGTATTAAAACCTCATTTATAGCAAACTCATAGCCAACATCCACCAAAATAGAAAGAAACTCAAAAGTTTCCCTAAAATCAAGAAAAAGATATGGTTATCTGTGGATTGCTGTCGATATGCAGGTGAGGGCAGGTGAAAAGTAAGGTTAGAGTCTGTGCTTGAGCAATGAAAAAGGAAGGCAAGGCTAAGTTCCAGAGAGAAAGGAGACAGAGATTAAAGAAAGATGGAATAGGATAAATTGGGTCCATGTGGATTGAAATAGCCACAGGTAGGTATGGATATCATAAAAGAGCAATAGAGTCATGTAGGACAATTTGTCCAATCTAGGTGGGCAGCTTGCATCAATATCAACTGAGTTTTGACTTCTTTGAGTGGCCGTTTCATGAGTTGCGAATTTACTCTTTAGAAATCTGACTGATAAATTACAAACCTCTGGAGTTTTCTTTATACAGGGCTCGGGGTTTAGAGCAAGTCATGGCAGACTAGCCATAGGGGACATACGACTGGGAAAACAGCAGTTAAGCTGCAGAACCTTTGGAAGTTAGGCATGGGAATAGCCATGGGTGCAGGGAGACCAGCAGGGACTGAGAGTAGCTGGCAATAGTGTGGATTGATTTTTAATTATTGCACACAACAGTTGTCCACTCTCTCCACACCTATTCAATATAGGAGTTGAAGTTTTAGCTAGAGCAATAAGACAACTGAAACAGATCAAGGGTATAAATGTTGGAAAGGTAGAAGTTGAAGAATCTTTATTTGTAGATGATATGATAGTACAAATAAATAACCCCAAAAATTCGCCAGGAAACTCCTACAGCTGATAAACACTTTAAGCAAAGCAGCAGGATAAGAAATTAATACAGGAAAATCATTAGCCATCCTATAAACGAGATTGAGGAAGAAATCAGGGAAGACGTCCACAATAACCTCAAAAAAGTAAAGTATTTGTATGATTAAAAACTTTAAAACATTGAAAAAAGAAATCGAAAAAGATATTAGAAAATGAAAAGATTCCTCACATTCATAGATTTGTAGAACTAATATAACAAAAATGGCCATGCCACGAAAAGCAATCTATAGATTCAGTGTGATCCCCATCAAAATTCTATCAATTCTTCACAGAAATTGAAAGAATTTTCAGTTCATATGGAAACACACAAACACACACATACACACACATGCAAACATAAAACAGTATAGCTAAAACAATCCATCTAATAATACTTCTAGAGGTATCACCATCCTTGATCTCAAAATGTACAAAAAGAGCCACAACAAAAACAGCATGTTTTGGCATTAAAAACAAGTATGTTGATTAATGAAATCAAATTAAAGCCCTGGACACGAATCCACACGTTTGATTTTTGGTACAGAAGCCAGAAATACACTGGATAAAGGACAGCATCTTCAACAAATGGTGCTAGTCAACTCCAAATGGATCAAAGACCCTAGCCTAATGGCAGATACACTGAATCTGATAGACGAGAATGTGGGGAGTAGTTTTGAACTCATTGTCAGAGGAAAACACTTTCTGAACAGAGCACAATTAATAAATGGGACCTATGAAAACTAAGAAGCTTCTGCACAGCCACATCCTTTGGGTAAAGTGGGTAGAATTTTCTTTACCACATTAGATAGAGAGCTAATATCTAAAATATATATGGAACTGAAAAAACTGGACATCAAATAAACAATCCTAATTAAAATAGGGTACAGATGTAAACAATTCTCAGTGTAAACAAGATGAAACATAACTGCCTGAGAAGCACTTCAGGAAATGTTCAGCATTATTAATCACCAGGAAAATGTAAATACAAACTACTTTGAGATACCATATTACACCAGTCAGAATGGCTAAGACCAATAAAACAAATGACAGCAAATGCTAACAAGTATGTGGAGTATGGGAGGCACTCATCCATTGCAAGTAGGAGTGGAAACTTGTATATCCATTAATGAAATCAGTGTAACAGTTCCTCTAGATGATTTACCTCAAGATACAGCTGTATCTCTCTTGGGGATAAATCTTCAACCATGTTCATTGTTGCTGTATTCGTAATAGAGAGAAATTGGAAATAGCCTAGATGCCTGTCAAAAGAAAAGGAATAAAAAATAAAAGAATAGATTAAAAATGTGATACATTTACCCAATGGAATTATTACTCAAAATCGAAATAATGAAATTCTCAGGTAAATGGATGGTGCTTGAAAAAAAAAATCATCCTGAGTGAGATAACCAAGATCCAGAGAGACAAATATGGTATATATTCACTTATATATGCTATAAGTTGCTATGTCTTCAGTAAGTAGACTATGATCTGTATAACCACAGAGATTATGTATAGAGTAAAGTTTTAGTGGGCAGGGATGGATCAATGTAGGAAAGGAAATAGACTAGTTATGAATGCACAGTAAATGGCTGGTATCCAAGAAGATCAAATGAATAGGGGGAGGGAAGAGGGAGTAAAGGGAAGGAATATGGAAAGTGACAGCTAAAAGTAAAGACCACTTGAAAGTTTGTGTGGAAACCAAATATAGTAGAAGCTTCTTAAAATATATATGTATATAAAAGAAATATAAATGGAATCAACAGCTAATGGGGAAGACAACTAGGCATCTCACATCACCAAAGGAAACTTTTAGTTCTGGGAATGTGTTACATTTAGTTGAGTTATTGGCCAAAGGGTTCCCCTGGACAACCCAAGCAACCTTGGCTATTGCCTTATCTCTTGGTTCTCCACAAAATGGTAAGGTTGTATTGCTGAAGATAAGATCTATACAACTCATTGAACATGGAGAAGTTGAGCTGGTGCCTACCTAGAGGCTTTATGCCTATTGACTATTGTTTATGGTACTGGAAGGTGCTCTGCTTCCAGAGTAGAAAGATAAATACTAACTCTGCTACAAAACTTTTAATCTACAGTAGCTAACTGCCTGAAAGTTATACTGGTGGTGCAAACCTTGTGGAACTAACCAACTACTCTCTATTGGATTCAAGGCCTACTCCATGAGACAGAACTCATACCCAATACTGTTTGAGTAGCCAAGGACTAAGACTAGATAGGCATGTGACCTACCAGAAATCCAAATACTACTATTTTGCTAAAGTAATGCAACAATAAGATGACTCCTAATGCCATTCTGCTATATGAGATCAGTGTCTTGATCAGCCAGCATCAGAGAAGCTGCCTCCTCTAGGAGATGGGGACAAATACAGAGACCTACATCTCTACAAGATGCACAAAGTGAGGGAACTGGAGCATTTGGTCCTAAATAAGCTGTCTCCATCAATTCCCTCCCTTTGTGGCTCAGGGAACCCTGTGGAAGAGGAGGAAGGAAGATTCTAAGATCCAGTGGATATGGAGAACACAAAGTAAACTAGGGCTTCTAAACACAGCTGGACCAATATACTTAATTAATAACTCACAAAATCTGTGGCAACATGCACAGTCACTACATGAGTCTAAGCCAGATGGGATCCCGGAGTTGAGAGGGGAATTAGACACAAGATGCTCTCTTACCTAGAATCTATTGACAATTGATAGTCACTCACAAAGGACATTTTCATTTTCTTCAATGGAATTCCACTGGATATACAAATAACTCTTTTCCTTCTTCTCCTCCTTCCTTCTCCTTCTCCTTCCTTCTCTGTCTCCATCTCCGTCTCTGTCTCTGTCTCCGTCTCCGTCT
>NW_022196896.1:36719627-36724615 GCF_008632895.1 Mastomys coucha
CCTCCTCCTCTTCCTTCTTCTTCTTTCTTTGGTTTTTGGTTTTTGAAGACAGGGTTTCCCTATGTAGCCCTGGCTGTCCTGGCTGTAGACCAGGCTGGCCTTGAACTCAGAAATCCACCTGCCTCTGCCTCCCAAGTGCTGGGATTAAAGGCATGTGCCACTACTGCCCAGCTCTACGAATAACTCTTTAAGGACAGACTCCTTACTCAGCAGTAGATGGCCAATATAAAGTGAACTCAATGACAATTTTGGAAGTTTCTTGTCTCATAATATTTTGTATGGACATTTTTATCCTATCTATCTATCTATCTATCTATCTATCTATCTATCTATCTATCTATCTATCTATCTATCTACTTACCTATCAAATCTATCATCTATCTCATTTTCTTCCTGTTTCTTGCAGGCCTTTTGCATATATATTCTGACTTTTTTGTGTTGTGTTTTCATGTACTTCTTCATGTATGGATGTGTTTCTCTGTGTCTATATGTTTTTCTTGTACTTTTTCTTTGGCTGTGTTTCCCCTAGTAGTTTGTTTGATTCATCCTATTCCAGTTTGTTGCTTTTTATCTTATTATTGTTTAGATACATGTTTATATTCTAAGAAGAGAAAGAAAGGGTGTGGATTTCAGAGGGCAAGGAATTGAAGCTCTGGGAGGAATTGGAGGAAGGAAAACTATAATTAGACTATATTGTTTTGAGGAAGACAGTGACCTCTAGAGTGCCATGCCATGCTGCTTGGTCAGAGAAAGAGGCCCACAGACATGCCCCATGCCACAAGGCATAGACATACAGCCCACCCTGCCACCACTCAATGTGGTGCAAAAGGGAAAAGATGTCCACAGACCCTCCTGCTGCCATGCCACACAGGCATATTGTAAATACCCACAGGCCCACTAGCCACCAGACCATGCAGTGCAGACAGAGGTGGTCACCCAGAGGCCTGCAGTCACTACAACGTGCAAAATGCAAAATGGAGGGAGCAGATGGAAGAGAAAGAAGACTGGAAGAGTTTGAGTATTATGAAGAGAGATAGAATTGTATATCCAAGGATGGAGAGGAATAGACTGTTGTGAGTAGCCAGTTTCATCACCTGGGGCCATGGTAAAACCCCAGCCCTTGACACAGCTGAGTGCCGTGCCTGGTTCCATGGCTATACATGGGCAGGGGAGGGATGGGAGCAGGGGGAGTTAGCCTGCCCTGAGGGTGTGAGTGTGAAAAAGATGCCCCTGCCTTCTGCAGATGGCAATATTGGGTGGCCTAGATGGAGCAGTGCTGAAGATCTTGCCCTGGCATTGCAGATTAGGAGAGCCTGTGCACTGAGCAGCTCAGCTACTACCCAGGTCCAGATCCAGGGCTTTGAGATGGGCCACCCCATAATCTGCATCATCTGTGAACTGTTGGGGCAGATGAAAGGGCCTGTCGTAAAGGATTTATCTAAAGCTGCAGAATCTCTATAACACGGAGTAACAACAGGATAACTGAGAGGAGGCCCAGTGAGGAGTCAATATTGATAGTGTCGCAGAAGCCAGAGACCTCAAATCAGACCAATGACTCATTCATTGCAATGGACATTTGGAAGTGATGTGTAAACAGAGAGGTATGATGTGGGGACACATTGTGACATACAAGAGCTTACATGATGTTTCCTATGCTTTGTTTTACTTATTTGTTTGTTTATTTACTTATTTATTTATTCATTTATTGTCTCTCTGTTTTCTTTTGGCAGGGAAGGTTGCGATGGCAGAGGGAGAATATGAGGGGATCGGAAGATGAGTGGGACTGGGGTAGATGATATGAAACTCACAAAGAATCATTAAATTTTTTTTTCTAAAAAAAGACTATATTGTTTAAAAAATATATTTTCAAAATATTTTCTATACAATATATTTTGATCATGCACCTTTCCTTCTTCCAACCCGTTCCTAATTCTCATGTTTCTCTACTCATAAAATTAATGCTGTTCTTCTATATCAGAAAACAAAAAGAAGTCAAATAAAGCCTTCAACAATAAAAACAATCAAAAGACCAATAACGCAAAAAGAATGTCAAAACAAGTCAAAATAAAACAAAAAGTCTCCCTCAAAACCATTCAGTTTGTTTTGTGTTGGTATGGGCTCCACCTGAGAGGGAGTTTGAGATAAGTACTGGGGAAACTGATTTTCCATTCTTTGCCAGGTTACTTAGGGTGGCGACATTGTCTTCACCTCCTCTTCTTCTTGCTGGGACTTAGTCTGGCTTGAATATGTGCTCACTGTTCTGCTCTCTATGAGTCCATGTACATCTCCTATTGTGTCTGGAAGACACTATTTTCTTGGAGTCACCCATCAACTCTGGCTGTCAAAATCTTTCTAGTTCCTCCTCTACAAAGATCCCTGAGACTTAAGGGGAGAGGTTTGATGAAATCTTCCCATTTAGGGCTGCATCCTCTGAAGTCTCTCATATTTGAACATTATCAAGTTGTGTATCTCTATGTTAATTCTTATCTATTGTGAGAAGCTTCACTGGTGTGTGTTGAGTGAGGTGGTGATATATGGGTGCAGCAATATGTTATTAGAAATTGTTTTACTGGCACATTCCTTTAGCAGAATAATATTAATAGGTTTTTCTCTACACCTGTGACCTATATGGTCTCAGGTTCCTGACCACATTAGCAGTGTTAAGTATGGGTTTCATCTGAAATGGAATGGGCCTTAAATCAAATCAGAAAGTGGTTGGTTACTCTTGTACTATTTGAGCCAGCATTTACCAGTGTACTTTCAGGCCCTTAATCTGGAACTTGAAGTGGAAGACATACCTTTAATTCAGATCATTTGAGCTGGAAAAATGCAGTGGTAATTTGGGCCATACTTTCTGCTGGAAGCCTATATAAGGACATGAAAGACAGAAGTTTACTTTTTATGCCTGCTTGCTTGCTCTTTGCTAGCAAGTCCAGTCTTCAACAGGTATTAGAGCCTATATCTTTAGGATTACAGCATATACTGAAGACCAAGTGAGATATCCAGCCTCATTGATTGACTGAGGAACTACTGGATTCTTAGACTTTCTGTTCACAGCCAGCCATTGTTGGGTTAACTACACTGTAACCTGTAAGTAATTCTAATAAATATCTTGTATATATAGCTATATGTGTATGTATATGATGTGTATATATATATATATGGAGCGAGGAGAGAGAGAGAGAGAAAGAGAGAGAGAGAGAGAGAGATTGATTCATTGTGTAGGCTCTGTTACTTTAGAGAATCTGACTGATACAAATTTTGGTACCAGAAGTGGTTCTAGAGCAAGGATGACTCTTTTAAGCATCTGGAATAGGCTTTCTAATTTGCTAACACCTATAGTTACCAAACCCTCTTCAGTTACTGAAGTCGCTTCTGGGAGCTCAGAAAGTACTAAATGCCCATGATATGAAGTATTTTACAAACTTAAGAAGGTAAATGCTTTTGTTTATCCTGATTCACCAGTTGTGGTCAGCAACAGATTTGTTGACTCTGAATATGGAATTGTTGACAGCATGGAAGAAAATAAGAAAAAGAATGATACTGGTTATTTCCTCCTAGCATCTCTGGATAAATTGACAGTGGATAGGAATGAACTTAATGATAAAAATTGACTGGCTTCAGATGCACATAAACAGTCTAAAGGTTTCTCAGAGTGCTCTGGAAGATTATTTATTTATTTATTTATTTAATTTATTTTTGTCTCACAATATATCGATACTGTAGCCTTCCTTCCCTTCACTCCTCCAAGCGCTCCTCCCTCTAGATCCACTGCTTCTCTATTTCCCTTCAGAAAAGAGCAGGATTCCCAGTGATATCAACTAAACACAACATAACAAGATACAAGACTTGGCACAAACCTTCATATCAAGGTTGGATGAGACAACACAGTAAGAGGAAAAGGGTCCCAAAAGTAGACAAAAGGGTCAGAGGCATCCCTTCTCCCACTGTTAGGAGTCCCATAAACACCTGAAACTAAACAACCACAACCTATATGCAGAGGACCTAGTACAGATCAATGAAAGCACTGTGATTGCAGCATCAGTTTCTGTGAGAACCTATGAGCCCTGCTTAGTTGATTCTGTGGGCTATGTACTCATGGTGTGTGCAATTCTTCTGGTTTCTACAATCCTTTCTCCCTTTCTCCCTCTCCCCTGTTTTTGAAGGTTATCCAAGCTCCATCTAATGTTTGGGTGTAGGTCTCTGTATCTGCTCCCATCAGCTGCCAGAGGAAGCATCTTTGATATTAACTGGGTTAGGCACTGATCTATGAGTATAGCAGAATACCATTAGGGATCATTTCATTATTTTTTTCCCAGGCAGTTATGTTTCATTCTACCCTAGGTCTCTGAGCCATACAACTTTCAATTCCTGGCCATCCAGACATTGCCAGGTATGGTTTCCTTGGGCCTCAAGTTACATCAGTTATTGATTGGCTTGGAAGAAAATCTTCTTTCCAGCAGCTACAGAGTTCAAATTGCAGAAAATCAAACTGAAGTTCTACTCATAAGGTTGGCTGAATTAGGGCAAAAATTCAACTCCCAAACATGGAAAGTGTCAGCTACAGTAAGAACATTAATTGGCAAAGAATGGGATTCAGTAACTTGGGATGGGGATGTGTGAGAAGACCTTATTAAAGCTGAGAACTTTGAACCTTTGGATTCTCAAGGTTTTATCTCACCCGAGGAAGTAGTTTCTCCAGTCTCAGCCCCAACCCTTTTGCCCTTTCCACCCTTGACTGAGGAAATTAATCCTTCATTGTCTGATAAACGAGAAGTTACTTCCCTGAAGAAAATGTCAGGCAATGGAATACTAATGCCCCTAAGGCCCACTAGTAATTGCCTCTAGATCTATAATCAGACTTAAGGTAAAGCAGGCTCCTAGAGGGGAGATAGAAAGCATAGTTCACAGGAGGTGTGCTATACCACTAAAGAGCTTAATGAGTTAGCTAAGTCATTCAAAGAAAAGTTTGGAAAACCAAAAAAAAA
>NW_022196896.1:36724625-36742588 GCF_008632895.1 Mastomys coucha
AAAAAAAAAGCTAGGCAGTGGTGGCGTATGCCTTTAATCCCAGCACTTGGGAGGCAGAGGCAGGCGGATTTCTGAGTTGAAGGCCAGCCTGGTTTACAGAGTGAATTCCAGGACAGCCAGGGCTACACAGAGAAACCCTGTCTCGAAAATCACACACACATAAAAAGGAAAGTTTGGAATTATGTGTTGAAAAAAAGTTAAGGGAATGGGACAACAGTGAACAGAACATAAAACTAAAACAGGCTGAGTTTATTAATAGGGGTCCCATGAACATAGATTCAATATAGAAAAATCACACAATTGAAAAAAAAGGTATCAAGTTTGTTTGAATGGTTGGCTGAAGCATTTGTCAAAAGATGCCCTACTGACAAGGTGTTGGAGATGCCTGATATCCCTTGACTTAATGGTTTTGTTTTTACAGTTAAGCAAAGAACTCCCAATGTTTTATTTTTAAATTATTTAACAAGTGAAATACTCAATCAAGTCCTTAAAAATAAGAATTGATTAATTTGCAATAAAACAGGCAACTTAAAATATCAGCCTCAAAGGCCACAAAGGCCAATAGTTCTCCCGCTCCCCCCCCCCCCCCCCCCCCCCCCCCCCTTTTTTTTTTTTTTTTTTGGTTTTTCCGAGACAGGGTTTCTCTGTGTATTCCTGGCTGTCCTGGAACTCACTCTGTAGACCAGGCTGGCCTTCAACTCAGAAATCTGCCTGTCTCTGACTCCCAAGTGCTGGGATTAAAGGCATGTGCCACCACTGCCTGGCAATAGTTCTCCTTTAAACAGCAGGATTGCACAGTTGACTGACATTCTGACCTATATTTGACAGCATGGAAATACAAAAGCCACACAACTTCTATCCACCTTCTCTTCTCTCCAGAGTTTAAACACTTGCTTAGAACAATACTTAGATTTTTAAAAAACCAGTTGTATTTTAAAAAATATCTACAACTGGGGCTAGAGAGATGGCTCAGCAGTTAAGAGTACTAACTACTCTTCAAGAGGTCCTGAGTTCATTTCCCAGCAACCACATGGTGGCTCACAACCATCTGTAATGGGATCTGAATCCTTTTTCTGGGGTAGCTGAAGACAGTAACAGTGTACTCATACACATAAAATAAGTAAATAAATAAATAATTCTTTTAAAAAATATCTACAGCTAATCTCATGAGAACATTCTTAAAGCAATTATTATAAAACACAAATACCTTAAAATAATTTTGGGGCACATCAGAGAGCTTAAAGAATTAGCAAAATAAAAACTAATATTCAAGAATTATCATCTCTCTCTTTTAAGTAGAAATCACCCAGGCAAAATGTTTTCCATTCTTAACTCTGCTTCTCATAATGAGCAGAGCTAACTCTGCCAGGTGGAACGTGCCTTCTGATCCTTGGTCGCAGCTGCCAGCTTGAGAGTTTGTGACTAAATACAAAGGAAGAGAAAACTAAGCTCACACATTCTGTAAAGGGGAAAACAAACATTTGTCTTCAGAAAGTTTTTGTCTATTTTTCTGTTCAAGTCATGACAAAGTTCACAGCAGTTTACAGGCTGATTCTACAGGTGATCAGCTAAAACAAACCCCGCTCCACTGTACACAAGGTGCTCCGATGGAGTTAGTAAACAAACCCACCTCCACTGTACACACACTGATCCTACGGAACTAGTAAACAACGTACCGAGTTACCAATGCACACACTCTAAGTCCTGGAGCAAACAGCATTTATGAGGTTTACACAGATCTCAGTATAAGAGCTCTTAAACGGAACACTTCATTTTTATACTCTCCAATGTGTGAACAAAGCTTCAATTAACTAACTGTCTTACAGGAACATGTTAATTTGTGACAGCGGGCCAGGCACTTAAATTCAAGGGAGAGGTTTCCAGACTTTGAGGTAAACCAGATCTTCACTAATTACTCTCTCTAAAAACACTTTGATACCACACCAACTGGACTTACTTGGCTTAAGTTTGTCACTATTGTGCCAAAACCCATATCCAGTGGGAATATATGCTAGTAAGGGCATCTAAAGCCTAAGTTAGCTCCATTTGTTTCTGTATTTAGAACATACTCGAGACCAACTATAGACCTACAAATGCGCGCGCACGCATGCGTGCGCGCGCGTACACACACACACAATATAGTCAAAAGGATCAAGAGGAGTAACTTTCTCCTTAAATGGAGTTTAATAAACTTTTTAGGGATCCACTACCAGTCATATAGACACATTAAAACAGAAGACCAAGACCAAGTGCTGGCCTCAGCAGCTTCAGGAAGATGACTGAGCCAATGTTGCAAAAGGCAGCAGTTTGCTCGGGAATGCAAACCTCACATGAATGATCCAGCATTAGTACTGAGGAGCACAGCATTTGTTTCTTCCCTCTTCTGATTGGTTTCAAGGTGATGGGGAATTTGCTTAACAAGGAAAATTCACTGGAAACTAGTTCATCCAGGTGTGTGTGGTGGAATGTGCCTGCAATCCCAGCACTTGGGAGATTGATCCAGGAAGAGTGCTGTGAGTGTGAGGCTAGCCCGGACTGTTAAAAACAAAAGAATCCTAAGGATCACAGATTTTTCAGTATTAAAGATCAGAAGAGAAAATAGCCATTTTGGAATTAGGTTTGATTTTTCAATCAAGGTATCCAATGTTATGCTTTCATGAGAATTACTGAGCTGAGTTATATCTTAAGTATCATCATAACAAACAAAACCCACCAATGAATTATCAGATACCAAGCCTCCACATGATAACAATTAATGGCATTTCTCAAGTAGCAAAGGATACCTCTTTATTTGAACACACACATCAGGTTTTGTTATCTGGCAGCCTAACTTATAGACATGTTTTAAGTACTTTTAAAAAGCTATATAGATTAAAGAACACTTATCTAATGGGAGGAGAGATGAAGGTATGAACTCTGGCTTCAGTTTCCATTTGGCTAAAAGTAAGGGTCTGAAATGATATCGAGGCTTATCCCACAGCTTTAACAGCAGGCATCAGGCAGAAGTCTATAAGCAGGAATGATAGCCAGGAAGTAAGTATGGATGAACTGTTTTCTCTGTGACACTAACTGGATTGATCAAGTTTTGAAACCATGACCTGGTCCCATTAGCACCGTGGTTTTCAAAGACTGAATTTAGAAATTTGGAAAAAGCATGTTAATGGAAATGCATTAATGTATAACCTTTACTTAAAGAAGGCATAGGAAGTCTCTGTAACGAGCCAGGAATGTGGACTGGTCAGTTTCAGGAACTTGTTGGTCACAGAGACCCCCTCCAACTAGGGTCCAGAATAAGGAACAGGATACCGGTCAGCCATTAAGAAGATAGCATTGACCAAACCACATTCCTCTTGACAATGTTTTACTTATGACCCTGACTCAACCAGGGGTTGGGTCCCTTTGGAATTTTCCACTGTTTTTATGTTATGTTTCCTTGGTAACCCTCTCACCCCCCCCCTAGTTTGTGGTTATTCCCTTTAAATAGCCCTCACTTCTTGTGTTCGGGGGTCGAAACCCCTCTGGCCTGCCAGGCTATGAGTTCGACCCCAGATCTGGCGTATCCCAAATAAACCTCATGTGATTGCAGCAAGATCGATCTCTCATGAGTTATTGGGTGGTCGCATCATCCCGAGACTTGGGTGAGGGTCTCCCCAGTTCTGGGGGAATCTTTCATTTGGGGGCTCATCCAGGATTTATGCCCACCATTGACTCTCTGAAGACCTCTTGGAGGTGAGTTCTTAATTGTGGTCTGTTTGTCCATTTAAGTCCTTGTAATTTGTCTGTGAAATGCTTGCCTATTGGCAATCTGTGAGTCTACACATCCTGAGTAAAGGTAGCAAAGGTTAGTTCTTGAGCTCATATTATGCAGTCGGTCACATCCCGGGACAGGACGGCGACTCCCTGTCCTTGAGATGAGGAAGGGAGCTGACAGTAGACGTGCCAGAAGGTCACCGGCTGCCACCATGGGAGACGTCCCAGTGGAAATTTAGGGAACCTCGAGGATACCTGGAGGAATCCCACTAGAGGACAGAACTCTTCGAGATGAGGAAGGTGTGTCTGTTCTCCTGGTCATTTTGATAGTGCAACTTGCTCTGCCTAAGCCATTTTTTCCTGCCTTATTCTCTGTATAATTTTCTGTGCTGTGTTTGTGATTCTTGTCGCCCTTGTGACTGTGATGGGATGGACGGTGACTCTGACGTTGGCTCACTGGACGGAGGTTAGGGACATGTCAGTTCAGGTAAATAAGGACCTTGGTAAATTTCCAGCTGTCTGTTTTTCTGAAGTAAGGTTGGCACTCGCAATTGGACGAATATTTTTTGTGTGTATTTTGTGACCAGTCCATCTCGGCAGCCGTGGCAGACACGGGCCAAGCAACTCTGTGATTTGGTTTTGATTACCTGTGTACCTGATATTTGTTACTGGGCCCAGTTGTCTTTCTCAGTGTCATGGACCTGAAAAGGTGAATGTCTGTGTGGTGACTGATTTTGTGTGTGTGTTTGGACCTCTGACTGATGACTTACACCCCCCTGACTGATGGATGGTGTTGGAGTTGGGGCCGATGCTGCTGGATCTTTGGGCTGCTCTTGGAGGAACCGGGAATAAAGATTGGTGTTGGCAGGAATCCCGTGGTCCCGGGTTTCCCGAGAGGGCAGTCAGAAACATGGAATCGGCCCCACAGCTGCCAAAGCATTAGAGGTAGTGGCCGGGTCCCAGGTGCTGCAGTTCCAGTTCTTTCTAGGCCAGATCCAGATTCCTGGCCTTTTCCCCATCCAGGCTGGCTGCCCAGATGGTGACCCTAGTCTCAACTCCATTCATAAGCTGAGGCAGAAAGGTTATGTCTGTGGAGCTGACTCTGGGGAAGGCCCAGCAGCCGACCCGCTACACCAAGCCATGCGGGCTGCTGGAGACAAATTTGAGACCTGCTTCTGCTGTACCATCTCTGACCTGGCCACTCAGCTACACGTGACACCAGGCTCAGCCCAGCATCGCTTTACCCAGGTATCCCCCGAACTTTTCCAAGGGGGCCCCAACTGAACAACCAAGTAGGTTTTTTACAAAATAGATTGGGTTAAAATATTGTCTTTATCATCTGGTTTAAAAATTATTGAATTGGTACCTTGTAAACTGTGGTGATTGAATATTGAAACCTTGGGAGTTATGCTTTGCTTACCATGTGGTGGGCGCTGTTTAGATAAATGATTGTTGTTCTGTGTTTCATGATTGAATAAAAAAATTGGTTAAAACTTTGGTTTAGCTTAACTTATTTAAAAGACAGTCTTAATTTGTACAGTAGAGACTGATAAGTCGTTGTGCTGCGGCCAGGAGTTAAGCACAGCTGAAAAGGAGCTGATAGAGGCTGACTGAGTGTCTGCATGAGCCACTCTTAAAGGGGACAACAGCTTTTTGCATGTAATATTGGTAACAGAAAATTAGCTTAAAATTGGTAACTCAGGGTTGGAATCATGTTAAGCAACAACACCTGGCATGAGCCGACCCAGGAATATTTTATGTAATTTATACCCCTTATAAATTTAGTGAGGCCAAGGGTGAGGCCTGGACCCGAGATAATATTTAAAACAATGTCTTTTTGGTATATTCAAAATTGCAATGTCACGCATCCATATGTAAAAATTGGCAGCTAAGCTTTGTAATGTGACAGTAATGTTTTTATATTGATTTTAAAGAAAATGGAATGTTTAAAACTGGGTTTTGCTTAAATTATGGTAATACCTTAACATTACAAGAATTAAAAAAGGTGTGGAGTCTAGTAAAGTAGAGACAAGTGATGAGCAGTCTAGAGACAAAGAGTTAGTTTGCCTTGGAAATAAAAAGTAAATAGAAAAATAATCCAAATTCTATCAAAACATGGTAGTAATGCTAAACTGCTTCCACCTTTGCCCCTAGAGTAAACAAGCTTGAAAAGGAAACTTGGAACAGCTGTGGCTGTTGCTGGGAGGAGGCTGTTTTGCACCTATGATTGTCTGTGGTCACTGAGCCAGTGGGAGATGCCTTCCCTGATGGTCCCTGGTCAAATGCACCAGTGCAATGGTGCACTCTTAGCATTAGCAAAATAAGGAATTTTATCTTGACATTTATATCAGAAATGGAGACAGACTTTTCCTTATTTAGAGACTTTGAGGCACTGGGAACCCAAATACCACCCAGGTAGATTTCTTTGTATTGATGATTAAGGGTTTTGTTTTTGTGTTTTTGAGAAAAGATGATTGGAGTACTTACACCTTCCAGAAAACTAGACTCCAGAGAATCAAACAAAAAAATTATATCTTAATGATACTGAAAATTTGTCTTGAGATTCATGTATTACAGAGATATACAGCCTTGGTGAATTTCCTTATCCTGACATGCTAAACTGGCCTGCCTGAACTCCTGATGTCCTGGACTTCAGCCTGATCCAAGACACATACATCAGAAAACTAATAAAATTCTGCTTTTCCTTCCCCACCCCTCTTTTATATCTACGCCCCCGTTCAACTTGAAGAAGTTATGATGAGTCATCTACCCAGTTCCCTGGGCTTTGGGGCTAGAGAGGGTTGTTAATGGTTATATTTGAAATAGGGAAGAAATAGCCAGATTTAATTGTATAGCTATAGAAAGCCTTATAATTTGTTACTGAGTTAAATTCATATGTTCCTTTTTGGTACAAAATCAATGTTACCTTTCGTAAAACGACCTTCTGATAATATTTACCCTGTACTGAAATTGATTTAATTGGTGTATAGATAATTTAAACTAGAAACATTGTGTGACTAGAATTTAGTCAGGTATTTGAGTATCTCTTCAGATACACAGCTTATTCTCAGAAAGTTTGCTTTGGTGCTTATATTATTAGTTTTGAGTTTTGTATCCTATATTTGCAGTAGTGATTGGTAAAAGTTGAGGCTTGTGTTATAAACCATTTACATCTTAAACTAGTATGCAAGAAATAAGTAAGAGCTTTTAAGTTGAGAATTTGTTGTTAAGACTGAGTGTACAATGATATTCTTATTGACTGTGAGGTGTAGCTAATACAGTTCTGTTGTGCAGACTTCAAGACAAAAAGATGAAGTTTTCTATATTCCCTTAAGAGATTTCTGGTTTCAGTATTTCCCTAGTAGACAGGGCCTAGAACCCATTCCTTTTTTTTTCTTTTTTCTTTTTTACTGCTATTATAGACAGATCTGAGATGTTTATACCTGTGAGTTTAGGGCCAAATTAGCAAATTCATGGCTCTGAGTTTATTATTAGGGTGATTTCAAGAAGAAGAACTGAGAGTAGTTTGTAGACAATAGTCCAGATTACTTTACACAGATAGTTGGTTTTCAAAAACATCAGAAATCCACAGAAGATTGCATTTGATATTTTTTATTCATCTGGCTAGAGACCTGTCTGTGACTGACAGTACCCCTTTCTCAGACTCAAAGAAGAAACTGAGCATCATTTGAGCTGCTCAAGCTGTGGCTAGACAGCCACTAGGCAAAAGTTGCCTCTTCATCTTCAGATGATACTGTCCAAAAAGGACACACAGGCCTAGGACAGTGTATATCTGCTGAGACAGATTAAGCTAGTCCTTAATGTACCTATTCTCAGACATTCAAGGGCCAGAAGGCTGAAGACTGATGCGCCAACATTTTGAAATAGGGCTGTCCAGGTGTCCAGCAGACTCTATTAATTGTCAATGTTTCTGGAAGCTGTGTTAGGCTTCCCATATGTTCTCTATTATTCAGTCATTCCTGGATTTCTGGTGGAGTTGAAAGACTACGAAAGTTAGAAGAGATGCAGGATAAGTCGTTAAGAAAACTAGTGCAGGTGGCTGAGAAAGTGTTTTAAACAGAGAAAGAAAAAGGAAAGTTGCAGAAGGACTGTGAAAGGGCATAGCAAAGAAATAGAACGTTTAAAAGAGAGTTTTTGAAGATGGAGTCTAGTGTGAGAGTCAGAAGGAATAAGAGGCTAGAGAGCTGGAGATAAAGACAGGAAAGAAGAGAAGCTAGGAAGCCTGAGAGCCAGTAAGGTAGTGCGTGGCAATAGAAGAGAGTTAGGCGTTACCCTGACAGTTATGGTGGAACTGGGCTTAGTAACTGCAGGGGCAGCTACAGGAACATCCGCTATGGTATTGCAGCATAAGGATTATAAAGAGTTAAGAGCTGCCATTGATTTAAATATAGAAAAATGTTGCCTTTATGTAAACCATTCAAGAGTCATAGAGACTCCATGAATAAGCTCAGAGAAAGACTAAATAACCATAGGCCCATGCGTGCTTAATAGATTAGTTGCCTTTGTTAGAGAAAGAATAAGTGCTGTCCAGATATTAATGTTACGCCAACAATATTCTACCTTGCAAGGCCAGGAAAGTTTAGAATTTGATATTTAGTTCTATGATTAGAACTATCTCATAGAAAAAGTGGGAAATGAAAGACTGAATTTAGAAATTTGGAAAAAGCATGTTAATAGAAATGCATTAATGTATAACCTTTACTTAAAGAAGGCATAGGAAGTCTCTGTAACCAGCCGGGAATGTGAACTGGTCAGTTCGAGGAGGAACTTGTTGGTCACAGAGACCCCCTCCAGCTAGGCCCCAGAATAAGGAACAGGATAGCGGTCAGCCATTAAGAAGATAGCATTGCCCAGAATAAGGAACAGGATAGTGGTCAGCCATTAAGAAGATAGCATTGACCAAACTGCATTCCTCTTGACAATGTTTTACTTATGACCCTGACTCAACCAGGGGTTAGGTCCCTTTGGAATTTTCCACTGTTTTTGTTATGTTTCCTTGGTAATCCTCTCACACACACCCCCAGTTTGTGGTTTTTGCCTTTAAATAGCCCTCACTTCTTGTGTTCGGGGTCGAACCCCTCTGGCCTGCCAGGCTATGAGTTCGACCCCAGATCTGGCTTACCCCAAATAAACCTCATGTGATTGCGCAAGATCGGTCTCTCGTGAGTTATTGAGTGGTCGCATCATACTGAGACTTGAGTGAGGGTCTCCCCAGTTCTGGGGGTCTTTCAGTTTATTCAACTGAGGTAAATTTTCAAGCTTCTATAGGATGCTTGAACTGTTCTAGGCTAAGAGAAGAGGGATGCTGAAAAGGAACTGCGGGCCACTCTTTCTCCATGAAGAAACTATGCAGCAAAGATATAACTTGCCTGCTGATAACTGTATTTAAGGTTTGAAAAATCATTAATCACAGCTATAAAGTAATAATACACCAATTATAACTGTATCTGACTAGCTATAAATGGAGAGCTTCCTGGTATGAACCAATTTATTATAATGGAAGCTCACTGATTATTAGATTATGAGTAAGCTAGAAGAAATTACAAATATTTATAGGTGGTAACCTACTAAAAAAATTAACTGAATTTACTCATAATTGTTTCAGTTCCATCTTTCTTCTGGGAGAATCCAAAACAGGGAACTATCTTCATGAACATAGACAAAGCATCTGCCATCAGGTAGACATATCTTTCCCTCAAAAGTAGTTGGCTCATAGTCACTTTCCTATACAATGGCTCTTTTTTTTTTTTTTTTTTTTTTTTTTTTTTTTTTTTTTTGGCTTTTCGAGACAGGGTTTCTCCGTGTAGCCATGGAACTCACTCTGTAGACCAGGCTGGCCTCAAACTCAGAAATCTGCCTGCCCCTGCCTCCCAAGTGCTGGAATTAAAGATATGTGCCACCAACGTCCAACTTAAACAAATGGTTCTTAAAACACCTATCCCAATTACAAACTGTAACAGAAGCCTACAAAGCACTTTTAGGAAAAAGGCACTTTGTTGTGAATGATGGATTGAATTGCATGCAGTTGGGAGTATTCATGTTTGTATTTATGAATACAGAACAGATGCCAGTTTATAGAATATAGCTGATCACATTACAAATCAATCAATCAGCAAAATTAATTATATTCTCCAGAAGAGAGTAATTTATGACATTTCCCTTCAAACTAACAAGGCCAAGTTCAACAGTTAGGGGCAGGGGGGAGATCATCAGCAGTTGTTACCTTAGAGCTTAAAAAACTGTTGTCAACAGATTTGCATGTCTGCAGTTTGGTTGTCTGCATCAATGTAAACTGCTTTTCAGAGGACAAAGCCAGCAGGCAGGTGTGCTTGTTTCTAGGGGAAACCCAGGACAGAGAACTACTGGGGAGAAACAGGTCCATTTCTCTGGTTTGGACAGCTGAGTGAGGAGGTAGTTATTCTGAAGAGGTCTCAAGTTACTTAGATGACTATGCTCAGTAGTCGGGGAAGCAGGACGCAGGAGCTTCTCTGAGATGCAGAGAGCAGCAGGAACACGTTTCCTCCAGGGATGTCAGAACCAGGGCATCAGTGTAGCTTGAAAGTGGCTCTTTCCTGATGACAGAACTATCAAAGGATTTTACTGCACACCACACAGAGCACCCCGATACAGTCTTGGGTGCCATTGTCACTGCTGTTGAGCTTTTTCACTCTGTACTGGTGTTTCCCCCTTATGAGTGTATAAAAGGCATCCTCCACACCCTGTCGGTCTTGGCTGAGGTTTCAATGAATGGAATTTCATAATTTTTAGCCAGCTCATGGGCTTGCTTTTTGTCAACTGTTCTTGTTGGCAAGTCATACTTGTTCCCTAGCAGCACCATGGGTACATCATCAGAGTCTTTCACATGCTTAATTTGCTTCCTGTAGAGGTTTATATCTGCAAGTGATTTGCTGTTATTGATGGCAAATACACAGAGGAACCCTTCACCTGTTCTCTTGTATTGGTCTCTCATGGCACTGTACTCCTCTTGTCCCCCTGTGTCCAGTATATTCAGCAGACAGTTTTCATCATCAATCACCACTTGTTTTTAGTAAGAATCCTCTATGGTGGGATTCGTCCACAAAGTGGTTCAGGATGAGCTGGATTGTCAAAGCACTTTTCCCTACACCATCTGCTCCAACCACCACCAGTTTATACTCAGTCATTTCACACCAACAAAAACCTCAGGAGGCTTTTGGACTTCAACCTGAGAAGCTGTTGGAGACCCTGAAACTGCCATGAACAGCCCCCACCTCCCTTGACTTAATGAAGAGATTTTTAAAGGTCAGAGAAACTGCAATGCTAGAATGATCATACTATGTAAAATCTAATCATCTACAATGGGAACGTCCAGAAGACATGCACTTTACTAATCATATAAGATGAAAAATGGTGAAAGGGTCACTAGCACTTTTGAAAAACTTTGTTCTCACCCTTTGTCTTGTGCTGGAACTTAGGGTTGGAGATGTTGTTGCTCAGTTGGATAAATTAAATACAATAGGTTTATTTGGGTCCTGTGGTAGCAGGGGCCAGGTGGCAGCACTGAATTGGAAAGGCAAGGTGTGATACCAAGAATATTCTTCGCCCAAGGAGTGGCACTATTCGGACATGTGCCCCTGCTTAAATAGGTATGGCCTTGTTGGAGGAAGTATGTCACTGTGAGGTGGGCAATGAGACCCTCCTCCTAACCATGTGGGAGCCATTCTTCTTGTAGTGGCCTTCAGATGAGGATGTAGAACTCTTAGCTCCTCCTATACCATGCCTGCCTGGATACTGCCATGCTCCCATGTTGATGATAATGGACTGAACCTCTGAACCTATAAACCAGCCCCAATTAGTTGTCTGTATAACAGTTGTCTTGGTCGTGGTGTCTATTCACAGCAGTAAAACCCTAATACTGAATCTCTGAACCTGTAAGCCAGCCCCAATTAAATATTGTCTTTATAAGAGATGCCTTGGTCATGGTGTCTGTTCATAGAAGTAAAACCTTAATTAAGACACACATAGTCATAGTTATAACGGGAACTACAGACAAATGTTTATAATATCTTAACTCAAAATGCTTTGTATAGGCAAAGTGAATTTATAGTGGTATAACTTGTAAGTACCTTTGGTACTGGCTAATGAATCCCGGTGTTTCCAGGAATGAAATAGGTAAGAAGTCTACTGAAGAGAAGCCGTGCTCATCGGGGAAAATGGCGACTCCTGCTCTCGCTCCAGAGTCACCGCTGGCCGCTGTGGGCCCCTCTGGGGAGCCCTGCCCTCCCTGCCAGCTGCAGCCCGTGCGCGATGTGCTTGCTGCCCTACGGCTTCGAGCCCCCAGCTCCCGAGGACTTGGGGCGGCAGAGTTTGGCGGAGCTGCGGGAGAGGTTGAGGCGCCAGGAGAGACTTTTGTGCAATGAAAAATTCATTTGCAAATTGCCCAACAAAGGTAAAAAGATCTCGGACACCGTTGCCAAACTGAAAGCTGCCATTTCAGATCGTGAAGTAACGGTTAAAGAGAGAAGTGAACTGTTTCATCCTGTTAGTGTAGACTGTAAGCTAAGGCAAAAAGCAACCACAAGAGTTGATACCGAAGTAGACAAGGCCCAGAATTCTGACCTGATGCTTGATACTTCATCATTAGTTCCTGAATGTTCCTCAGCAGACATAAAATCATCTAAAGAAACCTCAGAAACACAGGCACCTACACATCTCACTCACAAAGGCAATGAAGAGACTTAAGGAGCTGGCTGCACGGTGAACACTGGCCCAGCTGCCCACATCAGAGCCTGGGCACCCTCATCTGAAATTAACGAACATCTCCCCCAGCACCCTGTTTCAAGTCAAGAGGAAGAGACTTCCAGCAGTATCAACAGTCTGTTTATCAGTAAACTGCAAAAGATCACAATTGCAGACCAGAGTGAACCCTCAGAAGAAAACACCAGCACCAGTAACTTTCCCGAGCTGCAGAGTGAGACTCCTAAGAAGCCTCACTACATGAAAGTGCTAGAAATGAGAGCCAGAAACCCAGTGCTCCCTCCTCAGAAGTTTAAGACCAATGTGTTACCCAGACAACACAGTGACTCATCAAGTCATTGTCGGAGGGGCCAATCTCCAGCTTTGGAAGAGCAGTGATGCAGGGCTAGGCAGCATCTTGATGACATCACAGCAGCGCGTCTCCTTCCACTCCACCACCTGCCTGCACAGCTGCTCTCCATAGGAGAGTCTGGCTCTGCAGAAAGAGCAGAAGCAGAATTATGAGGAGATGAGATGCAGGCAAAGCTCGCAGCACAAAAACTAACCCAGAGACTGAATATTAAAATGCAGAGCTATAATCCAGAAGGGGAGTCTTCAGGGAGATACCGAGAAGTGAGGGACGAAGACGATGCCCAGTCCTCAGATGAAGGCTGAAGATGAGTGCTGGACGATCCCGAGAGCTGACTGTTGAGCTTTCATTGTCCCATCAAACTTCCTAACAAGTATCAAGACCGGTGTCAGACCTTGTTGAGGGACATAAGTTTTTTAAGTTTCACAAAGGTAGCTACAAAATAAGAACCCAGTTTGTCTTTCAGAAGATGATCTTCACATGCTTGAACAGTTTAATATTTGAACATTGTGTTTGGCCGTATTGTGTTACAGTTTTGCATGGGTCTGATATTTTAGTGTGAGTAGAGCACATGTTTTCTTTAAGATAACTGCTTTTTCCTTATTTGTACTCTTATCAGATAGCGTTGCTTATACCCTTTCTGGTGAAATACTTTGTTATCCCAGGCACCTAAAGTGAATTAGGAAGACCTGGTTCCCCTGCTGGAGAAATGAAGGGAGCAGTCTAAAGCGTGGTACACATGCTTGCATGGACATGTTCCTGAGATGCTGAATGTGAAATACTGTGGAAGACACTCCGAGATTTTACAGCAAGTGCATTTGCTGCTCCTGTCTTCTCTTGGGGTGACTGCTGTCTTCCTATGATGAGGATAAGGAATACTTTGAAGAGGTGCTGGGTCGAGGAGGCTCTTCTGAGCTGGTGTGGGGAGCTGCTTCTGGCTTCCCTTGGCTTGAACTCATTGCTGTCTTGGGTGATAGGTTCCTGTACAGGACACTCATGTTTGGTAAGGAAACCGATGTTTTCCTAAGAGTTACAGTTGACTTGTCAGTATATTGCTTTTTTCATTTTTAAACCCAAAGAGGTGTTTATAGGCTGCAGAAACCTCAGTCATGTATGTACACATTTGTGTTGTTTAAAATGATTATATGATTGTTTTGTGCAAAGATAACAATATGTTATCAAAAGCCTTTGTTTATTATGTGGAACTTGTAAGGGAGAAATAAAACACCAATCAGAGCAAAAAAAAAAAAAAAAAAAAAAGAAGAAGTCTACTGAACTTTTAATTGATATGTATAATTGAGAAAATTCTCAAATGAATAAAGAAAGCCTACATGGGGATACGGCAAAGGGAGTTTCAATGAATGAATCAAGTTTTTAGACAAAGAATGCCACAGACTGGGTTGCTTCAGGGACCTCTTGTTCCGTGGGGGTGATTAGAGTTCTGGTCTGGTGGACAAAGAATTTGGCGAGTGACAAACAGAGATGATGATACAAGGGAGTGTGGTGTCTGAGTGTATTTGCACAAAGTGAAAATCAGGCTTATGTAGTATACAGAAACTGGGCGAATATCAGGGATCAGGCAGGTAGTGGTCACATCAAAGTCATTAAGATCAAACAGCCAGGTGTAAATGATTCCTTTGGAAGAGCAATAGTGCTCTTCCCCTCTGGGCTATCTTGGAAGCCCTAAGAAATTCTCTTGGTCTGAAGCAGGTAAGCACTAGGAGGTCCCATTCTAGCAGATCCTGGAAATGGTTTGGCTGGTAATGAAAACATTAGTTCAGGAAACTATTCAACTACTCTTTGTTTGTAAAGCAATTTTGCCTTTTGTGGCACTGCTCTTAGAATTCTAACTATGTTTACAGATAGCAATACTGTCTGATTACTATCTTTAACTCTGGAGACACCCTGTCTGACAAGGCCGCTTCCTTGTGGGAATCAGTAGGCAATAATGCCTGACCTCTATTGCTAATTCTGGGGACACCCTGTCTGATAAGGCAGCTTCCTCGTAAAAATTCCAAGCTAATAACAGCTAGGAAATAAATTAGGATCATTGAAACACTGTGGAGCTCAGGAAACAATGTTAAATCTCAGTTTTAGCTAATAACGAAAGATTTCTTAGGGTACCTTTATGCCTGAGTAAAGAAGTCACGCAGATCTCTCCACAGACTTTAGCAGAGACCAATCTGGAACACATCAGAACTAGGAGATGTCAGTGACTGAATACTCAGGAGACTGGCTCTCTGTGAAGCGTACGCCTCAGGTCCATGATCAGGTTTTTTAGACCTGACATGCAGACACAACTGAAGTAGATGAGTGCTAGACACCAGAACCCCTGGAATGAAGAGATGGCTAGGTTACCCTGAGGAAGGATCTTGAAACATCTTACTTTTAAACATTTAACTTTTAGCCTTTCTCTAGTCTCTCCTCAGGGGGACTTCCAGCCTTTTCCAAGAATAATTGTACACTGGAGCTAGGAAACAGAGTTTGGGGTAGGGTTCTGAATTAGTGCTAATTTGGGGAGATCCCCAGATATATATTGCCCTCTGGTTAAAGTGCAGGCTTATGGAGGTCAAGTGATTAATCAAAGTGTGACTGACTTACAGTAGTTCTAGTGGGCCCACAAACTCATCCTATGCTTATTTCCCCAGTCTTATAATAAGCTAGATATACTTAAAAGTTGGCAGTATTACCATGTTGGTACCCTGACCTATGGGGTGTGGGATATTATTGTTGGAAAGTCTAAATGGAAGTCTTTAGAGTCAACTTTGCCAAGGAAAATAGTGAATCAAAAGCATATCACATTCCTGGACAAATTATCGAGGACTTGAAAGATATAGAAGTGGTGGATTCCACCACATTTCCCTATGATTCTCCTATCTTGCCAGTACAGAGGATAGATGTATCATGGAGAATGAAAGTTGACTACAGAAAACTTAAACAGTTAGTGATTCAAATTGTAGCTGCTTCAGATGTGTCCGTACTTGAGCAAATTAACACATACCCTGGTACATGCTGTTTTAGTTAAGGTTACTATTGCTATGATGAAACACTATGATCAAAAGTAATTTGGAAAGGAGATGGGTTATTTGATTTGCATATTTATATTGATGTTCATCATTGGAGGAAATCAGGACAGGATCTCAAAACAGGGCAGGAGCTTGCAGGTAGGAGTTAATGCAGAAACCATGGAAGGGTGCTACTTACTTTTTTGTTCATTGTGGCTCACAATACCTTGCTCAGTCTGGTTTTCTAGAGAACTCAGAAATTAAAGCCTGAGCCTTTGGTGTTCTGTTCAGGAAGCTGTCTCCTGTACCAATGAGTTAAAGGCTATTTCTTTTCTATTAGATTTAATGTATCTAGTTTTATGTTGAGGTCTTTGATCCACTTGGACTTGAGTTTTGTTCAGTGTGATAAATATGGATATATTTGCATACTTCTACATTTAGATATCCAGTTAGACCAGCACCATTTGTTGAAGATGCTTCCTTTTTCTCCATTGTGTGGTTTTTGACTTCTTTGTCAAAAATCAAATGACCCTATGATGTATGGGTTTATTTCTGTGTCTTCAGTTTGATTCCATTGATCAATTTGTTTGTTTCTATACCAATGCCGCAGAGTTTTTTTTGTTTTTTTTTTTTTTCTTAATTTCCCTGCAGTACTGCTTGAGTTTAGGGATGGTGAGTCCTCCAGAAGTTCTTTTATTATTCAGGATTGTTTTAGCCATTCTGGGGTTTCATTTTTCCAAATAAAGTTGGGAATTGTTCTTTCAAGATCTGTAAAGAGTTGTGTGGGGCTTCTGACCCAAATTGTATTGAATCTGTAGAATGCTTTTGGTAAGCATTTTCTCTGTATTAGTCCTGACCAATGAGCATGAGAGATCTTTCCATCTTTTGATATCTTCTGTGAGGTGGTGGGCTGTGAGAGGAAGACTGATAAGATTGAGCTAAGGTTAGAAGTCCCAGAGACCCTGAAGGGATGGTCCTGTCATGTAGCCACAGCCCCCCCCAGGTTCCACCCTCCTACCAGAGAAGTTTGTGGCTATCAATCACATAGGGGCAGCGCCCCAAACCCTCCCACATGTTCATGAGGTATCCCTAACCTCTCAGACCAAGCCAATAGGAAGCACCTACTGTCAGATCACCAACCCACCTCAAAAATGTGTATAAAGATCCTGTCCAGAGGAATAAAGGTGTGTCAGAACAGGTGTCTGAGAGCTTCAGTCATAAGAGCTGTAACACTGCCACCAGGGAAGAGATCTGCTCTCCTAAAACACCACCAGAAGCTCACTATACCCCTCACTGGCTAGTCAGCCTCCTGCTGGCTCAGCCTGGCCAGACTCAGTGCAGAATGATAGTGGAATATCTTGGAGTTATGACAGTGGAGGTGGCAGAGGTAATTCCCTCTCCCTGTCTGAGTTCTCTCCCCTTCACCTGAGCCCTTGAACCTGGCCTGGCCAGAAATCTCTGTGGAAAACCTCTGGTACACAGGGCCACAATCTTCTTCAATTTTTTTCTTGAGAGACTTGAAGTTCTTGTTATTTAGGTCTTTCATGAACCTGCTTGGTTACAAATACACCAAGGTAGTTTTTATTATTTATCGCTATTGTGAATGGTATTATCTTCCTAATGATGTGGAAGTTTCTGGATATGTCATGTGATGCAGACCCAGTTAATGTTTTGATAAGACAGACTCATAGTGGTGTTTTGTTGAGGCAAGACCCATGGGAGGACACATGGTGTTTGGAGAGAGTGTAAATAGGACTCAAAGGACAGTCAAGACATGCTTGCATAGTTAGCCTTGCAACACTTCATTGGTCTTGTGTCTTTGCCCGTCTTCTGCTTCATTGAGAAAGGCATGGCAGAGAACTTGTCCTGGTATACTAGCTGGTCCTGATTACTCCCACTGACTCGTGCCAGTTTTGGTTGGATCATGCCACTGCTACTGACTTGTATTTGTTATCCTGACACTATTGAACTGGACTTCTGGTATCCTGACAAATGGTTATGTTCCTTGGGGTTGCTTTTGCCTGAATGCAAGATTGTTGAAGTCTAGATCCAACATGAAAAGGATTAAAAGAGTCCTTCTTGAAATAGGAGCAAGATAAGGA
>NW_022196896.1:36748637-36760393 GCF_008632895.1 Mastomys coucha
CCGGGCTTTGGGGAGGGAGACCACACAAGATGACCCCAGTATACTGGATTATTAAAAACCTCATGCTAATTGCATTGATCTCCATCTCTGTGTCTTCGTGAGTTGGATTTCCACCCTGAATCTAACATCATGATGCATGGGCCGGGAAAGTCCTCCTCTCTTGGGACCAGTGACTGGAGATCCAAGGATCTTGCACTCTAGCAGTACTGTGGTTGTTTTGTGTCTGTGTCTGACTTTTTGAATCTGTATCTCTGATCTGTGTGGATGCAGCAGTTTCTTAGACATAGTATTGTGAGGCAGGTAGATGTACCTAGATGTTTGCAGACTATGAGAGTCTTGAACACCCTGGACTCTGTCTGAGAAGTTGACTCCAAAAGGGTTCGACTCCATCTGGGGGTGACGGCAAGGAGGCTGCTACTAAGTTCCATCGTCTTAGCAGCTTTTTGTGGTATCTGGCCCCTGCTGTGTGCAGGAGTAGCTAGGAATAGCATGGCCCAGCAACTCTGTGATCTGGCTTTAATTGTCTGTGTGTGCAGGAGCACCTGGTATCTGTACCTGGGCCCTTGGAAGGGTCGAACTGTGGGTTCTTTCTTTCTCTGTGTTCATGGATCTGACAAGGTCGAGCTGTTTGTGTGGTAATTGTTTCTCTCTGTGTTTCCTGGTATCTTGTTCTATGTTCTTGGACTTTAGACTGATGGCTTCTATCCCCCTTGACCAATGGATGGACATTAAAGCTAGGGCAGTGGCTGCAGCAGTGGCAACAGGCTGAGCAGGAGCCAGCTGCTGCTGGGCTTGCATGGGGGACGGGATGTGTGCTCCACGGCTCGGTGGCATGGTCCCATGGCAGTGGCTGCAGGGATGTGTTGCTCAGCACACCTGCACTGGGGCTGGCGGTGGCAGTGGCAGCTGTGGTGGAGGCTGTGTGGATGCATGGCTTGCAGCCTGTAGCAGCCCTGAACACACCCATTGCAGCCCTCAGCACACATGGGCTCTCTAGCTCCAAACCACCCCACCCTGAGTGTTAAAGTTTATATATTATTTCTTTTTCCTTTTATTTTTCCTTGGTTGGGTAATAGCCTGAGTGACGTGACTCAAGCAGACAAAGTTGAGTCATGTGACCCAAGCGCGCCAAATTGGAACAAGTTGAAACAATGAACAGCTCTAAGCCCCTTGCTGTGGCAAATTACAGGTTAAGTCTGTGTGAGAGAGAACAGTGATAATTGCCTGCTTTGAACAGATACTGGTAAGAGTCTGAGATGCTCTAAACAAGAGAGCCAAACAGAAGAGAATCAAACAAAAAAATATATATATATCTTGATGATGCTAAAATTATGTTTTGAGATTTATATATTACAGAAATATACAGCCTTGGTGAATTTCCTCATCCAACATGCTAAACTGGCCTACTTGAACTCCTGATGTCCTGGGCTTCAGCCTGATCCAGTCAAGACACAGACATCAGAAGACTAATAAATTCTGTTTTCCTTCACCCCCCCTTTATAATATCTCAATGCCCCCATTTAGCTTGAAGAAGTTATGAAGTGTGGTCGACCTAGTTCCCTGGGCTTTGGGGCTGGAAAGGGTTGTTAATAGGTTGTCTTTCTAGGAAATGTAAAATGGTCATATTTGGAATAGGGAAGAAATAGCCAGAATTAATTGTATAAAAACCTTATGATTGTTACTAAGTTGAAGTCATACATTCCTATTTGGTGTGGAATTTATTTTGATCATAATTTGGAGAAAAGAACCTTCTGGTAATATTTACCCTGTACTGAAAATGATTTGATTGGTACAAAGATAATTTAAACTAGAAGCATTGTGTGACTAGAATTTGATCAAGTATTTGAGTATTTCTTTAGATACACAGTTTATTCCCAGAAACTTTGCTTCAACATTTATATCATTAGTTTTGAGTTTTGAATCCTATGTTTGTAGTAGTAATTGGTAGAGGTTGAGGTTTGTGTTATAAACCATTTACATATTAAATTGGTATGCAAGAAATGAGTAAGAGCTTTTAAAATGGAAATTTGTTAGTAAGATTAGGTGCACAATAGTGTTCTTATTGACTGAGAGATATAGCTAATACAGTTCTGTTGTGCATACTTCAAAACCAAAAATGAAGTTTTCTGTATCCGCTTAAGGAACTTCTGGTTTCAGTAAGAATTGTCTGTAGGCTTATAAGTAATTCTTTCATTTCCCCTAGTAGACAGGGCTTAGAACCAGCCCTTCTGTTAATGTTATTATAAACAGATCTGAGGTATTTTAGACCTGTGAGTTTAGGGCCAAATTAACAGATTCATGGCTCTGAGCTTATTGTTAGGGTGGTTTCAAGATTTTAATTAAAAATAACTGAGAGTAGTTTACAGACAATAGTCCAGATCACTTTACATAGTTGGGTTTCAAAAACATCAAAAATCCACAGAATGTGACATTTAATAATATTCATTCATTTAGCTAGAGACTTGTCTGTTCCTGACAGCACCCCTTTCTCAGACTCAAAGGAGAAATTGAGCATCATTGGAGTTGCTCCAATTGTGGCAGGACAACCACTAGGCAAAAGTTGCCTCTTCATCTACAGACAGTACTGTCCAAGAAGGACACATAGGCCTAGGATAGCTTATATCTGCTGAGACAGAGTAGGCAAGTCCTTAATATTCCTGTTTCTCTTGTCTGTCAGACATTCATGGGCCAGAAGGCTGAAGATTGATGCTCCAACATTTTGAACTAAGGACTGTCCAGGTGTCCAGCAGTCTCTATCAATTGGTAATATTTTTGGAAGCTGTGTTAGGCTTCCCATATATTCTCTATTGTTCAGTCATCCTTGGATTTCTGATGGAGTTGAAAGACTACAAAAGTTAGAAGGGATGCAAGACAAGTTGGTAAAGGAACCGACTTTTTCTCAGCAGGTAGCTGAGAAAGTGTTTTATAACAGAAAAACAGAGAAAGAAAAAGGATGTTGCAGAAAGACTGTCAATGTGGAGAAGGCATAATGAAGGGAGAGAATGTTTGGAAGAAAAGACCCAGAAAGAATAAGAGGCTAGAGAGCTGAAGAGAGATAAGGAACAGGAGAGAAGCTAGAAAGCCTCGAGAGCCTAGTTAGATAGTACCTGACAACAGAAGAGAATTCCTTGCTAAAGACCAATATGTGTATTGCAAAGAAAAAGGGCATTGGGCAAGAGATTGCCCCAAAAGGCCTTTGTGTGGGTCAGGTCTCACAAACTGATCAACATCTGTGTAATGTTTCATACCCTCTGATGGAGAATCCAGCCGGATACCTCCTCCCACCCTTAGACAGCTGGTGGGCCTGCGCCTCAGGAATTACAACCTGTGTAATTTTAGAGATTCTAAATAACAACCATGAGTTTTGTGTTTTGATCCAGATAGTGACTAGATTGCTGTACCACCCTTATGAAGATGTACTGAATTACTGGGATCCTGAGGCTGGAAACTTAGTAAGAAACAAAAGGGAATTGGAGATTACTCTGGCAGTCACTTTGGGGTTGAGTTTAGAGCTGCAGGGGCAGCCACAGGATCATCTGCTATGGCCTTACAACATAAGGCATATGGAAAGCTGAGAGCTGCCATTTATTTAGATATAGAGAAAATAGAAAAGACTTTGACTGACTTCCAAGAATCCCTGACCTCCCTCTCAGAGGTGGTTTTTCAGAATAGGAGAGAATTAGACCGGCTATTCCTTGAAGAAAGAGGTCTGTGTGCTCCACTAAGAGAAAGAGCTCAAGGTAAGAGCTGGTTTGAAACCTGGTTTAATTCTGTCCCTTGGTTCACAACTTTGGTCTCTACACTTCTAGAACCACTGATTATACTCCTATTATTGCTTACTTTTGGCCCCTGCATTTTAAACAGGTTGGTTTCTTCATTAGATAGCATGTCAGTACAGTACAGATTATGATGTTGAGATAGTGATATCAAGAAGTGAACCAAGATGAGATACAGCAGTATAGTGCATAATCTCAAGATTGAGATATTTCCAAGAAAGGGGGGGAATGTAAAAATTGAGCAAATAGGGACACCTCATAAAAATACTGAGGAGGCAGAAATGTCCATTAAGCCTAAAGACAGAGAGCTTCAGAAGGGTTTACTGAGCAAACATCCATTCCCAAGAGACGCCCTAATTGCGGGGTGTAATGCCTGGTTCCAGGAAACATCCCCAGGAGGGGATAGATCTCCTCCCACTCCTCCTATGTGCCTATGGTATCTCCTCACCTGAGGTACAAAGGTCAATGGAAACAAAGAACAATGAGCTCCACCAATGAGAGATAACCAACTCATGCTGTAAACCTATGTACTGGGAAGGTAAAAAAAGTTTATGCTTTTGTTCCTCAGAGTCACCTTTGCCTGAATGCTAGATGACCCCAGTATACTAGATTATTAAAAACCTCATGCTAATTGCATCGATCTCTGTTTCTGTGTCTTCATTATTGGGACTCCCACCCCAAATCTAACAAGAACCCTTACTAAAAGTAGGTTTCAAAAAACCTCCACCCTACATCTTAACTTCATTCTCAGCCCATTTATCACTTTTATAAAGGAGGGATACTGATTTCTTTGAGTTAATTTTGTATCCATCCATTTTGCTGAAGGCATTTATCAGCTGTAGGAGTTCTCTGGTATAATTTTTTTTAAAGATTTATTTATTTATGTACACAGCATTCTTCTTACATATATTCTTGCAGGCCAGTAGAGCGTACCAGATCTCATTATAGATGGCTATAAACCACCAAATGGTTGCTGGGAATTGAACTCAGGACCTCTGGACGAACAGATAGTGCTCTTAATCTCTGAGCCATCTCTCTATCCCACTCTGGTATAATTTTTTAGGCCACTTATGTACACTATCATATCATTTGTGAATAGTGATACTTTGACGTCCTTTTCTCCAATATGTATCCACTTGATCTCTTTCAGTTGTCTTATTGCTCTAGGTAGAACTTCAAGTACTACATTGAAGGGATACAGAAAGTGTGGACAGCCTTGTCTGTCCCTGATTTTAGTAAGATTGCTTTAAGTTTCTTCCCATTTAATTTGATGTCAGCTATTGGCTTGCTGTACATTGCCTTTATTATGTTTAGATTTATGCCTTTTATCTCTGATCTCTCTAAGACTTTTAACATGAAGGGGTGTTGGAGTTTTCTCTAAGGCCTTTTCAGCATCTAATAAGATGATAAGGTGGTTTTTTTTTCCTTTCAGTTTGCTTACATGGTGGGTTATATTGATAGATTTTTCAAATATTGAACCACTTCAGCATACCAACTTCATCATGGTTGATGATGCCATTCATGTATTCTTGGAGTCACATTGCAAGTATTTTATTGAGTACTTTTATGTCAATGTTCATGAAAGAGATTGGTCTGAAGTTCTCTTTTATTGTTGGGCCTTTGTGTGGTTTAGATATCAGGGTAACTGTGGCCTCATAGAGTGAATTTGACAGTGTTCCTTCAGTTTCTCTTTTATGGAATAATTTGAGGAGTGTTTTATACTCTGGAAAGTAGAATTTTGCAACTAAAACCATCTGGCCCTGGACTACTTTTATTTGGGAAACCTTTAATGACTGCTTCTATTTCCTTAGGAGTTATAGGAGTATATAGATAGCTTACCTGATCTTGATTTAACTTTGGTAATTGGTATCTGTCTAGAAAATTGTTCATTTCATTTAGTGATTCCAAATTTGTGGAGTACAGGCTTTTGAAATAAGACCTAACAATTCTTTGAATTTCCTCAATGTCCATTGTTATGGCTCCATTCATTTCTATTTTGTTAGTTTGGGTACTGTCTCTCTATCTTTTAGATAATGTGGCTAAAGGTTTGTCTACCTTGTTGATTTTCTCAAAGAGTCTGCTCTTGGTTTTGTTGATTGTTCTCTTTCTTTCTAATTGTTTGGTTTCAGCCTTGAGTTTGACTATTCACTGCTGTCTACTTCTCTTGAGTGTCTTGCTTCTTTTTATTCCAGATCTTTCAGGTGTATGGTTAAATTGCTAGTATGAACTCTCTTCAATTTCCTTCGAAGGCACTTAGTACTATGAACTTTTGCCTTAGCATTGCTTTCATTGTGTTCCATAAATTTGGGTATGTTGTGTTTTCATTTTAAAAGAATTCTAGAAAGTCATTTCGGTGGATTTTTTCTTTGATGAGTCTGAGGTATCCTTCCCCATCTCTTCTGATTAATTTTGGTTGAAAGTCTATTTTTTTTTTTTTTTTTTTTTTTTTTTTTTTTTTTTTTAGATATTAGAATGACTACTCAAGATTGTTTCTTGAGTTTATTTTCTTGAAAAACCTTTTCCTAGCCTTTGTTGCTGAGGTGTGTATCTTGTATACAACAGAATAGTCAATCCTGTTTATATTCACACTGTTAGCTTGTGTCTTTTTATTGGTAAATTGAGTTCATTAATGTTGAGAGATATTAATGACCAATTACTGTTACTTCCTGTTATATTGATGTTGGTGCTGGTACTGCATATGTATGTATATGTGTGTATATGTGTATGTATGTGTGTTTGTGTATCTTCTTTTGCTTTTCCTGTGAGATGATTAATTTCTCGTGTTTTTTTGGGTGTATTTACCTGCCTTATTGGAGTTTTACTTCTAGTATCCTTTATAAGGCTGGATTAGTGGAAAGATTATTGTTTAAATTTAGTTTTGTCATGGAATATCTTGGTTTCTCCATCTATGGTGATTGAAAGTTTTGCTGGGTATAGGATTCAGGCCTGGCATCTGTGGTCTTTTAGGGACTGCAAGATATCTGTCCTGAACCTTCTGGCTTTTAGAGTCTCTGTTGAGAAGTTGGGTATAATTCTGCCTTTGGGTGTTACTTGGTCTTTTCCCATTGCAGCTTTTAATATTCCTTCTTTGTTCTTTACATTTAGTGTTTTGCTTTGGTGTGGGTAGATTTTCTTTCCTGTTTAATCTATAAGCTTCTTATATGTTTATAGCCATCTCTTTTGCTAGGTTTGGAAAGTATTCTGTGATTTTGTCAAAGATATTTTCTGGGCCTTTGAATTGGGAATTTTCTCCCTTGTGTAGTCTTATTATTTTTATGTTTGGTCCCAAATTTCCTGGATATTTTGTGTTAGAAACTTTTTAGATTTGGTATTTTCTTTGGCTGATGCATCAGTTTCTTCTCTTATATCTAATACACTGCAAAATTCTCTCTTCCATCTCTTGTATTATTTTGGTGATGCTCCCATTTGTAGTTTCTGTTCCCTTTCCTAGGTTTTTCATCTTCAGGGTTGCCTCTGTTTGTTTTTTCTTTATTGCTTCTATTCCCATTTTCAGGTCCTGAACAGTTTTATTCATATCCTTTACCTCTTTGATTGTGTTTTCCTGTATTTCTTTTAACAGATTCTTTTATTTGCTCTTTAAAGGCCTCTATCATCTTCCTAAGATGAGAGTTAAAGTCATAGTTTTTTCTTCGGGTGTTGCTTATCCATGTCTTACTGTAGTAGGAGAGCTGTGTTCTGATGGTGCCATACTGTACAGGCTCTTGTTGATTTTGTTTTTGTGCTTGAATTTAGCCATCTGGTTGTTCCTGGTAGTCCCCAGGAATGGCATGCTTGGTTGTTGTGGGTGGTAGCTGGAGGCAGGAAGAGCTGTGGACTGGGGAATAGAGTACAGATCCCTGAGTATAGGTAGAAATTTGAACTGGAAGACTGGGCTCAGAAAAGATGGGGAAGACATCAGGGCTCTTAGGCTTGCGAGGGACCCATCTAGCTGGGGATTGGGGTATCCATGTTTTATGTGGCTGTCCTGGGTGGTGTGCTATTCATCTTCAGTTACAGGTAGCAGTGTTGACCAGAGGTGGAACTCTGGAGGCATTTCTTAATTGAGGTTCTTTCCTCAAAAATGACTTTAATTTGTATCTAGAGAACTATCTAGCATACATGTTATATAGCTATTGATCTAGCAAATGTCTTTTTCTCAGTACCTGTCCATAAGGACCACCAGAAGCATTTTGCCTTAAGTTGGCACTGCTGGAAATATACATTTAGAGTTTTATCTCAAGGATATATTAAGTCTCCAACCCCATGTCATTAATTTAGGCTGAAGAAATCTTATCTCTTATACAAAATATCACATTGGTGCACTATATGAATGACATTATGCTGACTGAACCAAATTAGCAGGAGATATGAACCATTTTGGGCTCAGAGCGTGGAAATAAATCCAGCTAAAATTGAAGGACTTCTACCTCTGTGAAATTCTTATGAGTCCTGTGGCATGGGGCATGCAGAGATAGTCCTTATAAGGTAAAGGATAAATTATTGTACTTGGCCCCTCCCATCATCAAGAAAGACTCATGTTAAGTGGATCTATTTGAAATCTGGAGAGATGTATGTGATCGGACCAGAGCAGGTCCTGAAGGCACGAGTAAGTTACATAAAGAAGTTGCCTGAATGCCTATGGTTTCTACTCCTGTCATAATACCATCTGCTGGCAGGAATGCATAGGGTGCAGAAGCCATGGAAGTGTATTAATTATTAGCTTGCTCATCATGGCTTACTTAGCCTGCTTTCCTTTCTGCCCTTTTAAAATATTCATTCTTCTCTCACACATAACATTGTAATTAAAATTTCTTTTCGGTCCACTCCTCCCAATCCCCTCTTCCCTTGTTCTCTCTCTCTCAGACCCATTCCTCTTCCATTTTCCTTCAGAAAAGAGCAGACCTCCCAAGAATACCAACTGAACACAACATAACAAGTTAAAATAAAACCAAGCACAAATCCTTATACCAAGGCTGGACAAGGCAATCCTGTAGGAGAAAGGTGATCCTGTGAACAGGCAAAGGAGCCAGAGACACACCTCACTCATTCTGCTAGGAGTCCCACAAGAACATCAAGCTACATAGTGCTATGGTATGTGTAGAGGACCTAGTTTAGGGTCCTAGACCTATATGGGGATCCATGTTTGTCACTTTAGTCTCGGTGACCTTCTATGAGCTCCACTTAATTGATTATATGGGATGTGTGTTCTTTTGATGTCCTTTACCTCTCTGGAACCTACCACCCCCCCCACACACCTCCTTCTTTGGTGTTCCCTGAGCTCTGCCTAATGTTTGGCTATGGGTCTCCATATCAGTTGCTAGATTAATCCTCTCTGATGATGTTTGGCCTAGGCATATAAGTATAGTAAAGTATCATTAGGAATTTTATTTTTCTTTTGTCAGTTGTGTTTGATTCTATCCTTGGTCTTTGTGCTATCCAGCCTCTGGTTTCAGGCTACCCAGGCAGTGTCAGGCACGGGTTACCTCTTGTAGTACTGGCCTCAGGTTAGACAAGTCATTGGTTGGCCACTTCCACAAGCCCCACTTCACCATTGCTTTGGCATATCTTGCAGGAAGGGAAGGTGTGGGTCGTAGATTTTAGGGCTGGGTTGGTGTCCCAGTCCCACCAGTAGGAGCCTAGCCTGTTTATAGAAGACAGTTGGTTCAGGTTCTGCATTGTCTATTACTAGGAGTCTGGTCACCATTAGCATATGGAATCTATTCTTTCCATCTGAAAACTCCAACACACACTCAAAATTACTAATATATCTTATCACTTGGAAATAGCTATTATACTCCCTATGAACCAAATAAAATGAAAACCTTTACAATTTTATGGGCATAGAGATAGAAACAAGGAGAAATAGCTCTTTTCTCTCTCACACACATTTCCACATTTCCACCTGTTCCTACTTCCCTTCTCCCAGGTGTCCTATGCCTCCAGCTGTCCCTGTCTCATTGCTACTCCTGCCTGCTTCTAATCACAGCTCCAAACTTTCTGCTTTCTGACCATTCAAACTTCTGCCCCAGCTCTGCAGGAACATTGTGACAGACTGCTGGGCACTCTGCACCCCGCCCCTCCCTCCACCTCAACAGCAGAGTACCTCTGGCTAGCCCTGTCCCTACCCTGAGTGCGAGGGCCCTTCCAGTACAGTCAGCTCTGCCCTACAACACATGTTGCACCGCGATCTGGGTGAAGTCTTGCTTTCCATCTCCGGTGACTTGAAACCTCCACAGACCAAGCCGTAACTGTGTAGCCACTTCTCTTCCACTGAGGCACTGGAGTTACAGATTAAACCTCTCAAGCCAGAGCTGTTCGAGATATCCATGCAGGCCACGCCCACATCCCTATCTTCAGTCTCCACATCCCTGGCCAGCCAGGTCACTTGCTACTACCGCTGTCAACATGCCCCACTGCCACCTGCAGCTGTCAACAGCAGCCACCTGCTTTTATAGCCAGCTCTGAAACCAGATCGCTTCCTTTTCAGATTCCGTCTCCCAGCCTGACTTCCTCCCCAAGTCTCTGTTACTGGCCAGGCAGGGTCGGTTCTGCCTCTCCAACTGCCCTTAGCAACAGTTACCCAGACAAATCTACATCTTCCACCTATCTCCTCTGCGGTTTTGGCCCTTTCCTGCCACTCTCCACTCTGCTCAGTGCGGAAGCTCCACCTCCTCCTCCTGCTCAGGGAGTTTGTTCAAGGCTGCAACAATCAGCACAACCTCCTCCTCCCTCTCTTGCCACTCAAAAGGCCCACAGTGACTGCCACTCAAAAGGACCACTATAGTCCCTGCTGTTCCTGTCCAACCTATCTGCAGCTCCTTGTCAATGTCTCCCTTAGAATCTGATGCCAGCTTCCCTTCGTTCAGTCCTTCCCATACACATTTTTATGAGGGACTGCCTATGGCCCCAAACCTAACCTTGGGAAAGTGACAGGTGTAGATGACTCTGTTCCCTTTCTGTGTCCTGTTCTCTCTTGATGAACTTGCCCTATAATCTCACTGTCTTTGTCCTCTAGATACTTATTTCTAATAACCTCCTCTCAGAGGAACACAAATTTGTTTGGTTCGGGACTGGGGACAAATGACTTATGTGCATATTTTACATATCAAAGCAGAACTGGCCTCCAGGTTCTTCCAGCATCCCTCCCCAGTCCCTACTTGGCACACCTTGCCCTCAACTCTGAACTTACCAGCTCAGGGCCTAGGGCTAGGCTGCCCTTCCCCCAGAGGTTCTTCTCTATATAATCTAGACATTATGCGTGCTCACACTCCCTCCACCTCTTTTTTCTCCCTCCCCCTCCCTCTCTTCCCTCCTCTTCCTCCTCTCTTCTTCTCTTTTTCTGAGTTTATGCCCTTTCTCTCCTTCTCTCTCCATCCTCTCCTCCCCTTCCCCAAAGCGACTTCTTTGGCCTTGGTCCTTGGAGCCAGGGAACTCGCCCACCCATGAGCAGCTTCCCAATAAACCTGCCTTTAATATAATCTAATCTAGATTAAATTGGCTCATTTCACAGGCTTTGAAGAAATAACCTGTCAATATATGTTTAGGAAAAAGCTTATGAACACACAAATCAGACACACTAAACAGACCAAACTCACTCCACAGGAGCTGCAGCAGTTCCTGATGTAGATTCTAACTGAAATTGTAACAACAGACATAACTGCAGGGCCAGAGATTGGATCATTACTTGTCTCCTCCCTGGCCTGAGGGAGGAGACAAAAAGCTGTGTAAAGGTTGTATTTCAACTTTACCAATGCTGATTCTCATATTCAGAGAGAGTAGAATATACGCAGCACCAGCCATCTGTGTTTTGTAAACATTCTTCACAGATTGTAAACATTCACCTTCAGATTGGTCAATAAGTTGATCTGACAATTGACTGGGCAGAAGAGACTAGGATGGGACTTGGGACTTCCAGATTTGGGAAGAGGAGGTCCTGGAGGGGGGAGGGAGGGAGGGAGGGAGAGAGAGAGAGAGAGAGAG
>NW_022196896.1:36760403-36763937 GCF_008632895.1 Mastomys coucha
GAGAGAGAGAGAGAGAGAGACAGACAGACAGACAGACAGAGAGAGAGGGGGAGAGAGACAGAGAGAGAGAAAAAGACAGAGACTGAGAGAGAGACAGAGAGAGAGGGAGAGAGGGTGAGAGAGAGAGAAAGAGGGAGACAGAGAGAGAGGGAGCGAGAGACAGAGAGAGTCAGAGACAGAGAGACAGAGACAGAGACAGAGACAGAGAGACAGAGAGAGACAGAGAGAGAAAGAGAGAGACAGAGAAAGGGAGAGACAGATAGGCAGAAAGAGAGAGAGAGAGACAGAGAGACAGAGAGACAGAGAAAGAGAGAGGGAGAGAGAAAGAGAGAGAGAGAAAAAGACAGAGACTGAGAGAGAGACAGAGAGAGAGGGAGAGAGGGTGAGAGAGAGAGAAAGAGGGAGACAGAGAGGGAGCGAGAGACAGAGAGAGTCAGAGACAGTGAGACAGAGACAGAGACAGAGAGACAGAGAGAGACAGAGAGAGAAAGAGAGAGACAGAGAAAGGGAGAGACAGATAGGCAGAGAGAGAGAGAGAGAGAGAGAGAGAGAGAGAGAGAGAGAGAGAGAGATTCAGGCACAGGCACAGGCACTGTCAGTCCTCCAGTGTTAGGAGTGTTAGGGCCAGGAGGTACAAGGGAGATGCCAGGAGGCTGGATGACCCCAGGGAAACTGTGCCTAGGAAGCAACACACACACACACACACACACACACACACACACACACACACACACACACACAGCCATCACTCCCCATGAGCTTAGAGGCTTGCTTCCTGTGTCAGGTCTTTAGTTCTGAGAGAATTCTGGGGTCCCGTGGACTCATAGATACTTGATCCTAGTACAGTCCCTCTATCAAGCCATTATTGAACCCCACCTTCCTCTCATCCATAAACAATTCCTTTAACTTAAAATGTTCTCCTTTCTACTCCAGCCTTCCATCTCCCAGATCTATACAAACCTCTCCATCCCTACACTTCCCAAACACATAAACACTTCAGAATACTGACTTTGTCACTTGCCTCTACAAAACTCTGAGTCTATCCACAGCTGACCTCCCTGTCTATGTACTCTTACCACAGTCCCTCTGCTCATCTCTAAATCTAAACAAACAAGGGATTGAGCAAACAAACAAACAAACAAACAAGTTCTGGCATCCTCTCTCACAACTTATTCCCACCAATATCTCCTTCAACTCCTAAATCTCTTCCACTGTCTTAGATTCCATCCCCCTCCATGCCTTTATTATTTTTCACTTATAATCACATTCCTCACCTGTTCACCCTCAGTCTCTCTACACTTATGTTTTTTGTCTCAGTGCTCCCAGATCCTCTATACTCCTGTCAAAAAATTATCAAAGATTTCCAAGCTCAACCCTCTCATACACAAGAGAATCCTCTAGCTTCATCTGCCTACACTTTTTATACAGATGGCAGCTCCTTCCTGTCACACAGCGATGTCAAACTCCATTATATCAGTAAAGACAATAATCATGCTGATATGACAGTCCACCACCCCAAGTTTACACTTTACCTCACTTTTTCACTTTGCTCCAGGCTACCCTACCCAGATAACCCAGAGAAGAACATAACCAACCCTTCTCCAACACAAGAGCTTCTCCACACCCTCTGGCTCCTGTTCCCTCAAGATCACTCATTCCCCACACGTTTCATCTCTCTCTCTACGCACCTACTTTTCTTCTGCTAAATGATTGCCAAACATCCACCATCAAATGACTCCCCTAAATTCATTAATTGTCCAGATGTCCTTAGACATCCAACACTGAAGAAATCCTACACTCCCAATTATAAAACATAGCTAAAACCAAGCCATGTCCTACTCTCTTTGGGCCTGTGGATTGTAGCATGGTTGTTCTGTACTTTATGACTAATGTCCACTTATAAGCGAGCACATACCATATGTGCCTTTCTAGCTCTGGGTAACTTCACTCAAGACGATAGTGTCAAGTTCTATGCACTTGTCAGCAAAATTCATGATATCTTTGTTTTTAATAGTTGAATAGTATCTTACTGTGTAGATGTAACACGTTTTCTTTACCCATTCTTCAGTTGAGGGACATCTACGTTGTTTCCAGTTTCTGGCTATTATGAACAAGGCTGTTATGAACAGTTGAACAAGTGTCCCTGTGGTATAATGGGTCATCTTTTGGGTATATGTGGAAGAGTGGTATAACTGGGTCTTGAAGTAGAAGTATTCCCAATTCTCTGATAAACTGGCAAATTGATTTCTAATGTCACTGTATAAGTTTGCACTCTCATGAGCAATGAAGTAGTGCTCCCCTTGTTCTACATCCTTTTTTTTAACTTTTATTGCATATGAAGAGAAAAGTTACATGATTTCAATTTATCTGAATTTGTTAACATTTAAAAACATATTTTAAGTAAATAGAATTAAATCACATTCTTGTTTCCCTTTTGTACCTCAACTCCTCCCAGAGAACCCCTTCAATACCTACAATATCTTTTTTGTCATATTCCTTAAAATTTATAAAATATTATAACAATAAAAATAAGTATTATAGCCGGGCGGTGGTGGCGCACGCCTTTAATCCCAGCACTTGGGAGGCAGAGGCAGGCGGATTTCTGAGTTCGAGGCCAGCCTGGTCTCCAGAGTGAGTTCCAGGACAGCCAGGGCTATACAGAGAAACCCTGTCTCGAAAAAAAAAAAAAACCAAAAAAAAAAAAAAAAAAAAAAAAAAAAAAAATAAGTATTATAAAAGTTGTTTGATATAAAACAACAATCAATTTAACAGTGTTATGTAGACACTCATCTACAGCAATAGGGAAAATACATTTTTCTCAATATAAATTTTAAATAACTCCAAACATATTAAATGTATATTTCAAAATAATACATCACTACTGTTACCTTCCCTCTTGACTTCAGTCATCCACCGGACTCCTGGTAGCCTCTGTTTGGGGGCTAACACCTGGGAGCTAAGACAGATGCTCTCTGTTGACTGTTTGTCTTTGAAGAAGCCACCTGAGTACCCAGCTAGCCTTCTGAAGATCTTCTGAACCTGGGGACTTTGGCACCTGAACTTTCTTTGTAGTGTAATCTAGAGACTTGTTTTCAGTTTCTCCTGTGACTATAAAAACCCTGGTTTATTCTCAGTAAAGTGGAGCCTTGATTGGGATGCAACTTGGCTTCGTGTTTTCTCTTTGCATTTCAAACCCTCTATTTCAGGTCCTTTATTCCCTCCTGGCTGAGGTGAACCCCTTTCTTGAAACTGCAGGCAGTTTCATACTACTAGTATTGTCTTAAATGAACATAGATATATAAAGTCTTTTTGTTTGTTTGTCTTGCATTTAGTAGAGTTTAAAATCTTGGCTCTTACTGTGGTACAAGCTCAAAATAAGAACAATTTTTAGACATTGGATTTCATTGTAATAAGGCTGTACTTCAATAACCCTCACATCACCAAAAAAGATTTTACCCCCATCATAGATAAGCTGAGAGTTGATAGTTCTGCTGCACCAAGAAATGAATTGTAGACATGATTTTTGGATACAGA
>NW_022196896.1:36763948-36764626 GCF_008632895.1 Mastomys coucha
AGTTGTTTACTCGACAGCGGAAGTAGGCGCCATCTTGCCATGGCGAATGCCGGCTCCCTACACTCTTCTTCAAACTTGATACAAGAGTTACAAATGTCAAACAAAGCATTCAGTCTCACTCTTTGTCTTTCTCTTACAAGCCACCTCCCTAGTTAATCATCTATGTTTCTTTTGGGTATATAAATACTTTTGAAATATATAAGCTATTCTGAAAACCATAGTATACTGTAAAAACCTGAAATAAATAATACTACTAATAGAGAGGCTGAGATAGGAGAAGCAAGATCTCTAGACCCTTATGCTGTACACAGCCAGACACTGTCACAAACAAAGAAGTTGAAAGTGTATATAGATTGTACAATATTGGACCTATTTCTCCAATTACCAAATTAGAGAGATCATTGGATGACAATGAACAAATTTCTAAAGCCTCATATTATTGGATTTCAATCTATTAGGATCAGTTTGTAATATAAATTTTCATATTAAGAAAAAGTAATTGTCACTTCCTGTTGTTTTTGTTGTAAGAGGTGGAATTAGGTTTGTGTGGATTTGTTGAAAGATTGCTTTCTTGCTTCTTCTAGGGTGTAGTTTTGCTCCTTATGTTTTTATCTATTATCCTTTGTAGAGCTGGATTTGTGGAAAGATACTGTGTAAATTTTGTTTTGTCATGGAATA
>NW_022196896.1:36765506-36782940 GCF_008632895.1 Mastomys coucha
GTGGGAGAATTGGGTTCTGATGATGGCAAGTGACCTTGGTTTGTGTTGTGTATTTTCTTATGCTTGCCCCCTACCCCCCACCATCTGGTTATCTCTAGTACTACCTGCCCTTGCTAAATCTGACTGGAGCCTGTCCTTCCTGTGATTCTGGTTGTGTCAGAATTCCTCAGAGTCAAGCTGTCTTTGTGATCCTGTTATTCTGGGATCCTGTAATCCTGGGCTTGTTAGAGCACCTGAGAGTGGAGCTTCCTCTGGGTGTTGTGGGACTGGCTGCAGAGCTTGCGCCCAAGGTCTGCTCAGAACACCAGCCCAGAGATACTGGAAGGAATCAGAGCCACTAGGCTGGTGGAGTTCCTGTGTGCCTGGTCCCGCTGGTCCCAGTTACTCCAGTTACAATGGAGGAGTGTTGCTTTTTCTCTACATCCTTGCCAGCATCTGCTGTCAACTGAGTTATTGATCTTAGCCATTCTGACTGGTTTGAGGTAGAATATCAGGGTTGTTTTGATTTGCATTTCCCTGATGACTAAGGATGTTGAACATTTCTTTAGGTTCTTCCCAGCCATTCAAGTTTCCTCAGTTGAGAATTCTCTGTTGAGAATAGCTCTATAGGGTTATTTGATTCTCTAGAGCCTAACTTCTTGAGTTCTTTGTATATATTGGATATTAGCCCTCTATCGGATATAGGATTGGTAAAGATCTTTTCCCAATCTGTTGGTTGCCCCTTTTTGTCCTATTGACAGTGTCCTTTCCTTACAGAAGCTTTGCAATTTTATGAGGTCTCATTTGTTGATTCTTCATGTTAGAGCATATACCATTGGTGTTCTATTCAGGAACTTTTTCCCTATGCCCATATGTTCCAGACTTTTCTCTACTTTCTCTTCTATTACATTCAGCTTCCATATGTATGTGAGCTTTCTGTGTTTTTTCTTGCCATTGAAGGCCAGCCTTAATCAGTAGTGATCTGATAGAAGGCATGGGGTTATTTCAATCTTTCTGTATCTGTTGAGGCCTCTTTTGTGACCAGTTATGGTCAGTTTTGGAGAAGGTACCATGAGGCGCTGAAAAGAAGGTATATTCTTTTGTTTTAGGATGAAATGTTCCTTAGATAACTGTTAAATCCATTTGATTCATAACTTCTGTTAGTTTCACTTCTTCTCTGTTTATTTTGTGTTTCCATGGTCTGTCTATTGATGAGAGTGGGGTGTTGAATTCTCTCACTTTTATTGTGTGAGGTGCAATGTGTGCTTTGAACTTTAACTTCATTTATGAATGTGGGTGTCCTTTCATCTGGAGCAAAGATGTTCAGAAGTGAGAGTTCTGCTAGGCAGTAGTAGCGGTACATGACTTTAATCCCAGCACATGGCAGGCAGATGCAGGTGGATTTCTGAGTTTGAGGCCAGCCTGATCTACAAAATGAGCCCAGAACAGCCAGGACTATACAGAAAAACCCTGTCTCCAAAAACCAAAAAAAAAAAAGAAGAAGAAGAAGAAGAAGAAGAAGAAGAAGAAGAAGAAGAAGAAGAAGAAGAAGAAGAAGAAGAAGAAGTTTCCTTTGATGAGTATGAAGTCCTTCCCTAAACTTTTCTGATAACTTTTGGTTGAATGTAGATTTTATTCAATATTTGAATTGGCTACTCCAACTTCTTTGTTGGGCCCATTTGCTTCGAAAATTGTTTTCCATACCTTTACTCTGAGGTAGTGTCTGTGTTTGACTTTGAGGTGTGTTTCCTGTATGCTGCAAAATGCTAGGTCTTGTTTATGTATCCTGTCTGTTAGTCTATGTCTTTTTGGGGGAATTGAGTCCACCAATGTTAAGAGATAATAAGGAATAGTGATTTTTTGCTTCCTGTTATTGTTGATATTATTTTTATGTTTATGTGGGTGTCTCCTTTTGAATTTCTTGAAAGAAGATTACTTTCTTGCTTTTTCTAGTACACGTTGGTTTATCTAGCCTGTCTTCTCAAAGAACCAACTCTTTGTCTCATTACTTCTTTGTATTTTTCACTGTATTTCTAATGTATTGATTTCATCTCTGAGTTTTTTTTATTTCTTTCAATCTTCTCCTCTGGGGGTACTTGTTTCTTTTTGCTCTAGAGCTTTCAGGTGTGGTATTAAGTTGTTAGTATGAGATGTTTTCAGTTTTTAATGTAGGCACTTAGTGCTATGAACTTTCTTCTTAGCACAGCTTTTATTATGTCTCATATATTTGAGTATGTTGTGCATTCATTTTTATTGAATTCTAGGAAGTCTTTAATTATTTATTTCTTCTTTGGCCTAGTAGTCATTCTTTAGAGACTTGCTTAGTTTCCACGGGTTTGTAGGCTTTCTTTTGTTTTGTTGTTGAAATCCAGCTTTAATCTGTGGTGACCAAATATGTGGTCAGTTTTGGAGAAAGTTCTATGAGGTGCTGATAAGAATGTATATTGTTCTGTGTTTGAGTGTGTACAGCGTGAAACGCTCTGTAGATATCTTTTAGGTCCATTTGGTCTGTTAGTTCTAGTATTTCTCTGTTTAGTTTTTGACTGAATGACATGTCTATTTGTGAATGTGAGATATTGAAATCTTCCACTCTTAATGCGTGAAGGTTGATGTGAGATTTAAGCTTTAGTAACATTTTTTTTACACACATGAGTGTGTGTAACAACATAGGTGTTAACAACTGAAATGTCACATTGCTAGATTTTTCCTTTGAGTATGAAGTATCACTTCTCTTTTATTAAATTTGGTTTGAACTCTACCTTATTAGATCTTAAAATGGCTAGACCAACTTGCTTCTTAGGTACATTTGCATGGAAGATCTTTTTCTAACCCTTTACTCTGAGCTAATAACTATCTTTGATGTTGAGGTGAATTTCTTGTATGCAGTATTTTCATATGCAGAAAAAAATTCTGTTTTCACATTCATTCTGTTAGTTTGTATCTTTTTATTAGGTAATTGAGTCTATTGATATTGAATTGACCAGTGGTTCTTAATTCCTATTATTTTTCATGTCATTGTTGCTGTTGCTGCTGCTGATGGTGGTGGTAGTTGTGTGTGTGTGTTTGTTAACTTCTATTCTTTTGGTTTTGCTGGTATGAGATGTTTTATTTCCCGTATTTTCATGGGTATAGTTAACCTCCTTTCTAGTATCTTCTGTAGGGCTGTGTTTGAAGATTGGCATTATTTGAATTTCACTTTATTATGGAATTTCTTATTTTCTCCATCTGAGGTGATTAAAATTTTGCTGGGTATAATAGTCTGGGCTGGCATCTGAGGTCACTTAGCATCTGTAGGGTATCTGTCCAGGACCTTCTGACTTTAAAACCATTATTAAGAATTCTGTTATAATTCTAATTGGTCTACTTTTATACATTACTTGCTCTTTTTCCCTTGTAGTTCTTAATATTTTTTCATTGTTCTTAATATTAAGTGTTTTGGTTATTATGTGGTAAGGGTACTTTCTTTTCTGGCCGAATTTACTTGGTGTTCTGTATGCTTCTTGTACAAATGTCTCTTCTTTATTATTTATTTATTTATTTACTTTTTTGTTTGTTTGTTTTTTGAGACAGGGTTTCTCTGTATAGCCTTTGCTGTCCTGGAACTTACTCTGTAGACCAGGCTGGCCTCGAACTCAGGAATCTGTCTTCCTCTGCCTCCCAAGTGCTGGGATTAAAGGCATGTGCCACTCCTGCTTGGTTGGCCTCTCCTTTAAGTTAGGAAAATTTTCTTCTATGATCTTGTTGAAAACATTTTGTAGGTCATTGAGCTGAGATTCTTTTCCTCCTTCTGTCTATGTTATTTTAGGTTTGGTCATTTTATAGTGCTGAGATTTTCTGGATATTTTCTGTCAGGAAGTTTTTAGATTTGACATTTTCTTTGATCATGTATCCATTTCTTTTATTGAATCTTCAATGGATGAGATTGTCTCTTTCATTTCTTGTATTCTATTAGTGATGGTTGCATTTATAATTCCTGTTAACTTATGTAGATTCTCCATTTCCAGAATTTTCTCAATTTTCTTTTCTTCTATGTCCAGTTTCAGGTCTTAACCAGTTTATCTCATTTCTTTCAACTTTCTTTCTTTTTTTTCTTGGTTTTCTTTAAGGGTATGATTTATTTCCTCCACTTTTTTTTTGTTTGTACTTTGCCCAAAAATTTCAAGGAATTTATTCACTTGTTTATTTAGGCCCTTCTCATGTTTGTAAAGCTGGTTTTGAGGTCTTTTTCTTGTATTTCATCTGTATTGTAATGTTCATGGCTTGCTCTAGTAGGATAGGTAGGCCCTGGGTGTTGTTGATTTTGTTTCTATGCTGATGTCTAAGCATCTGGGTTTAGAGTGACTATTGGTGCCAGTTTCTGAATTTGTTTTTGAGGGATGGTTGTTGTTTTCCTTTGTTTCTGTTTCCTCTTTGGCCTTCTGGCCTGTTAGGCCTGTGGTTTAGCAGGCATTTTTCACCTGAGTTGGAGGCCGGACTTCTGCAGTTGGCATGGCCTTTGGTGGAGAAGGGGAGTCTGTGCACAAGTTGGGACCTGGGACACTGTAATGAGAAAGGGAGGGGGTGTTAGAGATAGTGTGTTTATAGGGGGCACCAAGTAAGTGGGCACCTATGAGGTCCTTGGACAGGTTGTCTACCAGTTTTTCTAGCTGGCATGGCCTACACTTATGATTATCCTGCTTTCTTATAGAGCCATGACCACCTGCTGTGGAATGACAGTGGGTTGAGCCCTCCCACATCAATGATAAATCAGGAAAATACTTCACAGTCTTCCTTACAGGCTACCTGATTTTTCTCAACTGAGGATACTTGTCCCAAATAACTCTAGCTTGAGTGATGCTGACAAAAACCCTCAAACACAGGTAAATGTGAACATTGTGCCAAAAGAGGGCAGCATTCACCTACTATAAATAGCCTGAAAAAATTGCTGCAGAGAAGGAATAATTTATTTGGCTTCTTAATAAACTTGACAAAACTAGCACTTCAGCCTTTAGGTAGGTCTCCCAGTCTGCTCACTTGGGACTGAGTATTCCATTATTCCTTTTGCATATATATGCAATACATAATATTTAAATATTTACTATATATATGTATATTTAGATGCACCATAAACAGAAAGCTTCAGTCCTTAAAGATTTTTTAAAAAGTTAAAAATAGGGGTGGTAAGATGGGTCAGTGTGTAAGAGCACCAACTGCTCTTCCAAAGGTACTGAGTTCAAATCCCAGTAACCACATGGTGGCTCACAACCACCCATAATGAGACCTGACACCCTCTTCTAGTGCATCTGAAGACAGCTACAGTGTACTAATTTATAATAATAAATAAATCTTTGGGACAGAGCAAGCAGGGACTGAGCAAGTGGGGTCTACAGGAGAGAACAGGGCAGACCAGAGTGAGCAGAAGTCCTAAAAGTCAATTCCCAACAACCAGATGAAGGCTCACAACTGTCTGTACAGCTACAGTGTATACTCATGTACATTAAATAAATAAATCTTTAAAAAAGAATATAAGAAGAAACAAAAAAAATTTATTGATTCTTGTGACTTTCACATTATGTACCCCAGTTCTAATCATCTCCCCATCTCCTCATATCTGCCTTAGGCCATTTCAACCTCTCCCTACCCCTCAAACACACACACACACACACACACACACACACACACACACACACACACACACACATGCACACCACCAAAATAAAACAAAAGATAGAAAATATCTCATTGTGTAAGTTGTATGTCATGATGTGTCCCATAAGACATCCCTCTGTCCACACATCTTCACTTGTAAATGTTCATTGCAATGAACCATTGTTCTTGTTTGAGGTCTCTAACTTCTGTGACACCATCCATATTGGATGGTCACAGCAACTCCTCCCAGTTATCATTTTGTCGTTCCATGTCATGGAGAGCCTGCCGCTTTGAATCATAAGGACTGGCCCTTTCATCAACTGCAACAGTTCACAGATGCTGTAGAATTTGAGTTGGGCCAACTCAAATCCTGGATTTGGGCCTGGATGGTAGCTGAGCTGATCAGTGTACCAACTCTCAATTATCCTCATTCCCATTGAGAGTTCTCTCCCTCTGCTGCAGCTAGGCTACCCAGTGCAACCATCTGCAGGACATTAGCTTTCAGGCTCTCGAGACCTCTGGACCAGCACCTTACATTTCCAGAGCTAGTAGCACTGTACTGTTTGGTCAAGGAATGGGGCCCAATTTTCCAAGTGCTGCAGCCTATGAGGGGCTGAGCTAGCTCTGCTCTCCTGGTTCTCACACTACTGGGGCAGGCTCACCAATGTCATCAGGGCCAGCTTCTCAGACAAGGTGTAGGGCTTATTCTCCGGCCAGTGAGGGGCAGGGGCAGCTCTTCTTTCTCATGACCTTGAGGCCAGTTTTCCCCACTATTGCAAGTGGCAGGGTTAAAGGGTATGGGGTTGTGGGGAAGGCATCAGCTCCACACCTACTCCACCTCACTGCAGACCAGTGCTAGGGCCAGCTTGCATGCTTACACCTGCCTGGCTGGTCCATGTCACCCCCTCTATCACTTCCACTGTGCTGCCCAGGGGAGTTGCAGGACCTGCTCTCCTGACTACTGCTGTGGTTGAGAGGTGAGGCCAGTTCTCCAAACATAACCAGTGATGGGATGGGCTAATTTTGCACTGTCCCTGGACATCCACTTCGTCCCAGATAGCTGCCTTGGCCAGGGATGTTCCCATGGTTTCTAGTGGCAATATAAGCCATGAACATCTACACTGACCCCTGAGCCTAGATGGTCACAGACTCAGACATGGCCCTCAGAGGCAACACAGTTAGGTCTTCATGGTGGCCTAAGTCTATTGCTCTTCTCCCTCACATTTGCAGTTCCATCTCTCTTCACAATTCTCAAACTGTTTTACTTCTCTTTTTCTTCCATTTTTCAACCACACACTTGTATATTGTAGTGGCTCCTGCTGTAGGCAGCCACATGGCTGGCAGGCCACTAGGTGACCTCCTCTATCCAAACCTTGTGGCCTCAAGAGGGCATTTAGGTGTTTACAACTAGTTTCTGTGCCATGGTGAGTGGGCAGGTTTGTAGATGTCTTCCTCCATCCACACCCAAGGCATGGTGGCAGGGTCCTCTGTGTCTCTATGGCCAGCCTGAGGTGCTTGGTGGAGGTCAGGTCAGTGGGTATCTTTTTCTGCCTAAGCCTCATGACATGGTAGCCAGCAGGTTTCTGGATGTCCCTGACTTTCCTTTTAACCTCCACTGCCATCATTATAGCCCTGGGATACTATGATACCTTGCTTGTGGGATACTTCCCCCCACAGCAGCTATAGGTGAAACATTTTTTTATAACATGGTTTGACATGAGGAGGAAACACGTGCAGCTAGGTCAACTAGTTGTAACTGTTTACTCGTTGGGATTTAATAATGTTACTATACACAAGAAGAAAACATCTATCTTGATTCAATAAATAATCAATTGAGCTTCAAAGCGACAGCTACTGGCTATGAGTCTGAGCCTTGCATCAGAAGTGTAGCTGAAGAAACATTGGATAACTTTTGATTTGTATTTCTCCTCCTGAGGAGGCCTTTGCACTGAGTTTCTTGTTCTGAGAGTTTAGTGTCTCCTGAGCTGCTGTGTCCACAGTCCTATACTGTACTCTCCCTTTTAGCCCCTTGCCTCCAGGGTGCCTTTTCTCTGGAGGCAGCTTTCCTGTTCCCAAGCTTTGCTCAGCCCGATTCTAGCCATCCTAAGAGCTGTGGTTGGGGCTTTTCTTGCCTAGCATCTGATGTAAAGATAGAACCCAAACTACTCAGTGGAAACTCTTGCTTTCCTGTGTTCCCCTAGTGTTTGCCACTGCTGTCCTGTCCCTGATGGTGCCTTTGCATTTAAGAGACTGACTGCTACAAACACTAGACCAGTGGTTCTCTACTTTCCTTACAATGCCACCCTTTAGTTCTACAGTTCTTTAGTTCTGTAGTGGTGACCCCAAACTATAAAGAAGAGGCCGGAGAGATCAATCAGTGAATAAGAGCATTTGGAAGCTGACAACTACCTGTAACTCTAGCTCTAGAGGATATACACTCTCTTCTGGCCCCTATGAGTATCAATATAACATCTTTACAAACAAACACATGTACACATGAAAATAAGCCTTTAAAAAACAGAACTAGAGATGACAAAGTCAATCTTCAATAGTTTGTGTTAAGCTGCATAAAAATATACATGTACTGTTACCATAACATGAGAACAATGTAAAGATCATTTTAGTTTTGGATATGATTAAAATCTAGTAAATATAATTAATATCACTATTATTTCTTTGATTTTTTAAAATGATTTTTCAAAATGATTAAAAACAACCTCAAAAAACAATGAGGTAAAACACACATATTCTAAATCAAGACTTACTATGAACCAAGAATGTAGTACCAAAGCAGGAAGCAGGCCTGCTGAAGGGGCTATGGCCAGCTTGAGCATGGTAAGTATGGGTCTGGCAAGCCTTGCCCTGCTCCCCAATTTTTTTCTGTCTTTCTCAAAACAGAATACATTCCTAAAGCTAGCCACCAAGGTAATAATTTCCTATTTGACTAATTCCTCTGCCTGAGGCTGACTACTAGGGCCTTGCTATCAAAGTATTAAAGTCTAGTAATAAAGTATACCCTTTGTCTCACCTAATTAACATGCCCAATTACACACATCATTCTAACAAGAAGTTTCCCCTTGTACCTTTATAAACTGAGATTTTCCAATGTGCCACACCTGTCTCCTCTTAATCCAGAGGCAGTACTTTGTCTCAATCTGGGGCAAATACCCTTTTCCCCTCTCCCTTGTTCATTTTCTCACCTCTTCTTTGTCCCCTTCTGTTACCCTCCTGGTTTGAGGCCTGCCTCTCTTAACCACACCTCTCTGCCCATTTCCTGCTATTGGCCACGCCTCCAACCTGGTTCCTGTTACATTCGGAAGCTCTACCTCTGCAGAGAAAAAAGGAAGTCGCTGATTGGACTGACGTGCTGATGTACTTGGGGGTGTGGTTTTGCCTGATTTATTCTACCTGTTGGTGGGAACAAAGGATTCATTAAAGTTTCAAGATGGCTGAGCATTCACGACTCACGTCTAATTTTGTAAACCAACCACGTGGACAGGTATACCTGTGGCCACTCTATCTTTTCCCTAACTCTCTCTTGCTGCTGCTCTTCTTTCTTATTCCATATTTCCAGGTAACCCACTGTTTTAATGTTGCTGCTGGACAGCGACACCCTTCCCCTTATCCCTCTTTTTCTATCTCCTGTCTTTGTCCCTTATCTTTGTCCTATGTCTCTCTAGGGGAAATAGATTTCCTTTGTGCTGAGAAGTTTTTCTTGGGGATCCTGAGCCAATATTTTTCCTTTCATGAAGACATGAGTACCATCTTCAGTAGCGGAAAAAGTTCACTATGAAATCTTAAACATTTAATCTTCTCCCCCTCCTCTCTCTTTTAAAATCAATACAGATTAATTATACAAAATAATGTTTTCTTATGAATTTTTCAATACATGATTTTGATGTAATTTGGTAATATTTATTCTTTAGGGTGTTTTGAACAAGATGCTTCCCCATATTCTAAAGCATTTGAATACTTGATCCCAAGGTGGGAAAGCCATGCTAAGAAGCTTAGGATGTGTGGACTTGATGGAGAAAGTGCATTACTGGGAGTGGTCCATGAGGTTTAAAAGCCTTTGCTATCCCCAGTTCATTTTCTCTGTTTCATCTTTGTGGTTGGAACAGCAAGCTCTTAGCTCTCAAATTCTAGCTCCAGTTGCTGTACCCACTTGTCATGCTTCCTTCCCTGCTGTGACAGTGACAGACTTTTATCCCTCTGGAACTGTAAGCCCCAAATAAACCCTTCCTTCTATAAGTTGCTTGGTTATAGTGTTTTATCACACTAATATACTTCCAAGCACCTTCTTCTATTTCTGCTCCCACTACCTGTCTCCTTTCTCTTTTCAAATAGCTCCCTTCTATTTTTATGCCCTTTGTTGTTTTTTAAATCCAGGTTTGTTTTAGTTTGATTTATTTAATTTAAAATTATTATCTGCACCTATTTTCAATATTTTCTTGAAAATAATAATGACTGTTTGTGTTTGTGTCCCAGTCTCTCTCTCTCTCTCTCTCTCTCTCTCTCTCTCTCTCTCTCTCTCTCTCTTATTCTCACATATATATTTACAGGAATGCAGAACAGACTTGTGAGCTGAACTCTAATCCTGAGCCAGAATGTTAGAGCTTTTAAGCTTGAAAACCTCAAATATCTGTGCTAAGTTATATAGAAAGATTTAAAGTAATATCCTCTCTTGTTGCAGCATTTTTCTCTGTCCAGTCACATTAGGGCAGTGACAGGCCTGTGATTGGACAGGAATAGAGAGGTGAAGCTAGAGTTGGAGGAAGAGAAATGTCAGGAACAGGAGGAGGAGAAGTTTCATTTTGGAGTTAGACAATGAAGATGAATCAGACACTGCATGGTTATAATCAGGCTAAGGTTTTTACAAGGTTAAATTAGTTGGGTCAAAATATTGTCTTTATTATTTGGTTCTGAAATTATTGTATTGGCATCTTGTAAACTGTGATCTTATTATTGTATAAACCTGATTGGATATTAAAGCCTTAAGAGTCATGCATTACCTACAGGGCTAGCTAGATGAATGATTGTGGGGGTGTGTAAGGTGTTCCATGTGAGCGAGATACTGCAGCTTGCTGGGAGAAAATAGCAAGAACCCTCTGGAACTTAGTGTTGAGGCTGGATGGTACCAACACAAGAGTGTGGCCCCATGGGAAAGGGAGTTTGAGGGGTGGATTCATTTTTTATAATTCCTGCAACACTCTTTATATTTAATGCTGGAAATTAATATGGTAGAAGTTATTCCTTAAACAGCTAGTTTTCCAAATAACAACACAGAGACTTTTTAATACTTCAAGGCTCAGGCCTTAACTAGGCAAACTCTCAACTAGCTGACCTAAGTTTACCTGACCACCTAGCCCCATATTGCCATGTGGTTAGATATACCTTCCAGGACTGTAGTCATATCTGTCTATTCTCCTGTCTCTTAGAGAAAAAAATGCCTTCCTCTTACTTCTTCCTAGAGTTTCTTTCTATTTCCCAGGAAGTCCCACATTGCTCTTTCTACTGTCCTATCACAGAATTTAGCCTTTTGTTTACCAAGTTATTTAGGAACAAGGTTTGCACAACAAAAGCTGGTGTATGCAAGGATTCACTTGTCTTGGTACAACCAGATCTAGGGGTAGGGAATTTAGCATTTAAATCAATGCAGCAGCAGACCAACACCAACAGAGTTACAGTTCTATTTTTAAATCAATCAGGATTTAGGGATAGGTGACTTTTCTAGGAACTCTTCCCTATGTGCTACGCTTATCCTGTTCTCATTGGTTGGTTTACTCAACTGTGGTGGAGTGATTTGCCTAGCGTCAACTTGCCAACCAGAATGGCAGTTACCTATGTACATGTTTCTCTTTGCTAAGCAGGATGCCAGTTATTCAGGAAGGTCTTGGGAACTTAAACTATATTTCATACTTAGTCAAAATGGAAGTTTTACTCAAAGTGGCTTCAGTTTGGTTCTTTATTATAATTCAACAGACAACTGTTTTACATTTGTGTAGTAAGAAGTAATGCTATAATGTCCAAAATTAACATGTATGCCCCACCTGCCCAAGAACCAGGTAACTTCCTAGAATTCTGAGAATTGTAGTGCTTGGAAAATAACAAAGCCTCATGGAAAAGTACAGTGGCATGTAGGTTTGTCCTTATAAAGTCCTGTAACATGTTGTTTGAGGCTATTCTCACCTGGGATATTCCAAAGAATGGCCCTGACCAAAGTCCATCTCTTGGTCAGTATTTAATATTTAATAAAACTTGCTTTAAATTTTGGCCCAAGATGGTAAATTTGTTTTTTTTCTAGAGAATGTCAGGATTAAACCTGGCTTGACAACTGTGATATAGATTGCAAAGTTAACTAAGTGTAGAGGAAGACAAAAATTGAAGAATGGATTGAATTTGTAGAATTTCTCCCTGTGCATCCTGATAGAGAGGATAAGGTCTCAGAAATATGAAAAACTCAACAAGAATGTATGGGCAAGATGTACAGTTGTGGAGTCACTTTGGGGGGGAAAAAGTGTGCACTAATTAAGTCAAAACAAACAGTGAGATTTCCCATTGGAAGCTTCTCTAAGAAGAAAAAGATTGTGTAGAAAAGAACTTTGGAAAGACCCACTGTCAAGGAAACATCAAGACAGAGGCAGTTCTTTTATGGAGAGCTGTATAAGTTATGTACTAGGTAAATCTAAACCTGCTCTCTTGCAGCTGTGCAACATGTGACCATGGTGGGGGCTAGAGAGAAAGGTGATATAAACAAGAGTATAACAGCCAAGTGGCAGGTATATTAGAAAAGAGTACTCTATTCAAAAGAGAGAAGTATGATAACCTGTGGGACCATCAAAAAGCAATCTGTGTTTTAGTTGAGCGAGTCTCAATTTTCGGAGACCCAGTGAAAGATTTTAAATGGGATAGAAACAGTAGATGCCTCGGACCTGTTCGTTGTGGGGACCCCAATTTCCACAAGATGAGAATTCTGGTCAGGTGGGTAATAAGTCGGTGGATGATAAACAGACTCGACTCAAGGGTGTGGTGAATCTGAATGTATTTGCACAAGGTGAAATTAAGGCTTAAATAGCATACAGAAAGCAGGGCAGAAGACAAGAGTCACATAGGCAGGTGGGGTTTATGGCAAGGGGTGCAAGACTGAGGTCATGTAGGCAAATGACTGCCACATCAAGGTCGGTAGGATCAGGTAGCCAGGTGTGAAGCAGGCAGAAGAGCAGTGGAGCCCTCCCTGCTGGGGCTATTTTGGTATTCCTATGCTAATTCTCTGGTTCTGCTGGAGGCAAGGATTAGGAGGTTCTGATCTAGCATTTCCTGCTAATTCTCTGGGTCTTGCTGGAGGCAAGCACTGGGAAGTTCTGACCTAACAGTTCTAGCTAATGTCCTTGAGTGAGGGAAGCCCTTTGATTATTCTCTAGTATGTAAAACAGTTCTTTCTTCTGTGGGACTGCCTTGAGAATTCTAACTATGTTAACAGTAAGCAATGGTGCCTGACTTCTGTCCCTAACTCTGAGGACATTCTATCTGATAAGGCAGATTCCTTTAGAGAAATTCCAAGTTAAGGACAGCTAGGAATTGAATTAGGATATTTTGAAACATTGTGCTGGTCAGGAGACAATGCCTAATCTTAAGTTTAGTCATTAAGGAATCATTTCTTAGGGTACTTTTATGCCTAAATAAGAGGGTATGTTGATGATTGGAAAGACTAATCTAGAACATGTTTGAGTTAGGAGATGTCAGCGACTGTCTGAATACCCAGGAGGCACAAGCTCCCTTTTGGTGCCATAACACCTCTTGTCCTTGATCAGGCTTTTACCTCCGATACTGCAGATGTAACTGGTGTAGGCGAGTGGGTGTAGCAAGTAAAGACATGTTCCCAACCAGGCTGATTCCACGAGTCCTCCAACTCCACTAACCTTGCGATCAATAGCATATACAATGCCCCAAGCTCCCAGCATTTTAGCTGGACTATACCACCAATCATCTGACCACAGCCAGGTATGCCCCACCCCACAGACAGATAGCCCAGTGCACAATATAAGGGGTGGTTTACCCCCTCTTCTCTCTCTTATCTTCTTTTTTTCTCTCTATCTCCCTTCCCTCTTAGCCTATTCTTATCTTTACTTTCCTCTCCCTCCTTCCCCCTCTCTCCATGTGGCCGGCCAAGGCCATGTGGAAATGGCTGGCCCCTACTTTCTATTTCTTCTCTCTCCTCTCTACATAAAACATCTTACAACCATACATTGCCTCCTTTCAACTACACATGCCATGTGGGCTTGGCACTTAGAGATGTGAGACTGGTCTGTGCCCTTGTACCTGTTGTGCCTGAAGTACTGGTCCACCACTTCCTGCTCCTGCCCCCCCTTCCCTTCTGCCTCAGGGCAGACTGAGTTGCTCTGGGGCCCCTAATTCATTCTCAGCTCCTCTGTGGTGGCCAGGAATCACCAAGGAGGAAGAACCTGTGACTCTCTCAGCTGTCCCCCCCTCACCCCCCTGTTCTAGCCCTCCACAGCTCTTCAAGGACTGGGATGCAGATGCTAGAGTAGAGCACACAAACAGACACTCAAGTCTGCCCTCCAAAAGTATTGAACTTATGGCAAGGTTTGAGTCATTCTTTCCCAATCCCTTTTACTTCACCACCACTCAGCAGTGCTCCAGTTCCCAGTATGGCAGAGGGTACTGCACGGTTTGAGTGTTCTAAGGCCATGGAGTGCTGCACCCAACAATAACCTCAGGCAGAAGTGGGTGTAGCAGACTGCAAGTTTCACTTCAAAGAACTCAAAGAACAAAGGAGGAGGAGCTTGTTGCTGAGGACCCAAGCCCTAGGATGAGGTTGTGGCATGTACTCAAATGCTGATATAAGAATGTATATCTCCAAGAGAAAGCTCCACTCCCAGGTACTCTAACATGCCCAGGATCATAGGACCAGAGGTGCCAGAGGAGACCTTCTGCACTAAGACCAGGAACTCCACCCAACTAGTGGTACAGGTTCCTTCCAGTCTCAGCCAGTACCCTGAAAAGACCTTGGGCAAATCCACAGCAAGACACATAACATGCAGAAAAAGCTCCATTCCCAGTCATTCTAACACATCCAGATCCACAAGATCCTGGGATCCCTGGATCCCTGAATCCCAGGATCCCAGGATCCCAGGATCTTGGTCACACCAGGATCTCAGGGTACCAGAGACAGCTTGAATCCCAGGAACTCTGACACATGCAGCATCACAGGATCCCAGAATCACAGGAAAAAAAAGAGAGTTTGACTCTGAGGAGTTCTGACATAACCAGGATCACAGGAAGGACAGGCTCAAGTTAGATATATGTAGGGCAGATAGCACTAGAGATAATCAGATGGCACGAGGCAAGTGTAAGAAAACAAGCAACAGAAACAAAAGTTAATTGGAATCATCAAACCCAGTTCTCCCACCATAGCAAGTCCTGGAGAAACCATCACACCAGAAAAGCAAGATTCAGATCTAGAATCACTTCTCACGATGATGATACAGAACTTTAAGAAGGACATAAACAACTACTTTAAAGAAATACAGGAGAACACAGGTAAACAGCTAGAAGTCCTTAAAGTGGAAACACAAAAGTCCTTTAAAGAATTACAGGAAAACACAATCAAACAGGCAAAGCAAAAGAACAAAACCACACAAGATCTAAAAATGGAAAAAGACAATAAAGAAATCACAAAGGGAGACAACTCTGGAGTTAGAAAGCCTAGGAAAGAAATCAGGAGTCATAGATGCAAGCATCACCAACAGAATACAAGAGATAGAAGAGAGAATCTCAGGGGCAGAAGATAACATAGAAAACATGGACACAATAGTCAAAGAAATTGCAAAAAGCAAAAGCTCCTAACCCAAAACTTCCAAGAAATACAGGACACAATAAAAAGACCAGACCAAAGGATAATAGGTATAGATGAGAGTGAAGATTCCCAACTTAAAGGGACAGTAAATATTTTCAACAAAACTATAGAAGAAAATTTCCCTAACCTAAAGAAAAAGATGTCTATGAGCATACAGGAAGCCTACAGAACTCCAAATTGACTGGACCAGAAAAGTAATTCCTCTCATCATATAATAATCAAAACACCAAATGCACTAAACAAAGAAAGAATTTTAAAAGCAGTGAGGGAAAAAGATCAAGTAACATATAAAGGCAGGCCTATCATAATTACCCCAGACTTCTCACCAAAGACTATGAAAGCTAGAAAACTCTGGGAAGGTGTCATACAGACCCTAAGAGAACGCAAATGCCAGCCTAGGCTATTATACCCAGCAAAACTCTGAATTAACATAGATGGAGAAACCAAGATATTCTATGACAAAAATCAAAGGATAACAGATGGAAAAGACCAACATAAGGAACAAAACTATGCCCTAGAAGAAGCAAGAAAGCAATCTTTCAACAAACCCAGACAAACATAATTCCACCTCTAACAGCAAAAATAACAGGAAGAAACAATTCCTTTTTCTTAATATGTCTTAATATGAAAATTACTATTACCAACATATCCTAATTGATTGAAATTCAAAAGTATGAGGAATTAGAAATTTGTTGGCTATTATCTGGTGGTCTCTCTAATTTGATAATTGGATAAATAAGTCCAATATTGTACAATCTATATACACTCTTACTTATTTGTACCTTACTGTGTCTTGCTATGTACCACATAATGGTCTTGAAATCATGCTTCTTCTGTCTCAGCCTCTCTATTTGTAGGATTGTTTATTTAATATTTTTACACTATACTATGGTTTTCAGAACAGCTTACATATTTCAAAATTGTGTATACAGCCAAGAGAAAGGTAGACAATTAACTTGGGAGGTGGCTTGTAAGAGAACAACAGAGTGAGACTGAATGCTTTGCTTGATGTTTGTAACTAATGTATCAATTTTGAAGAAGAGGACTTTATAAGTTACTTTTTCTCTGAGGTGAATGCTTTTCAAAATATCACTGCCAATGAACCAGATTCTTACCTTCACCTAATGTCTGTGCCACCCTTCAAGCAGAACCATTATTCATTGAAACAGTTGATGAATGACTTTATGGATAGATCATCTTAATGCACACACTATTTCTTAAATGAATGTAATCTGTTCTCTGTGAGCTGAGAATGAAGACAATCACTCAAGTCAAAAAGCTTTGACCATAGCAGGAAATTTGTATCCAAAAATCATGCCTATAATCCACTTCTTGGTAGGGTAGAACTGTCAAATCTTAACTACTATGGAGGTAAAATCCTTTGGTGATGTGAGGGTCATTGAAGTACTGCCTTACTACAATGAACTCCAATGTAAAAATTGTTCTTATTTTGGGTTTGTACCACAGTAACCACCAAGATATTAAGCTCTACTAAAAACAAAACAAAGAAAGAAACAAAAAGACTTTATCTATTTATGTTCCTTTAACAAAAACTAGTAGTTAGATATTATTTTAAAATATACAGTTAATATGTTTGGAGTTATTTAAAATTTATATTGAGAAAAACATGTATTTTCAGTATTGCTATAGACAAACATCTACATAAGACTGTTCAATTGATATTGTTTTATATCAAACAATGTATATAATACTCTTTTTTATTGTTACAATATTTTATAAATTTTAAAGAATATGACAAAATTAAAAACAAAAGAAAGGTATTGCAGGTATTGAAGTGGGGTGTCTGGTAGGAGTTGGGGTACAAAAGGGAAAGAAGAATGTGATGTAGTTCTATTTAATTAAAATATGTTTTAAAATGTTAAGAAATTCAGATAAATTGAAATTACATCTTTTTTTTTGATATTTTCTTTATTTACATGCGAATTTCTC
>NW_022196896.1:36782950-36803391 GCF_008632895.1 Mastomys coucha
GAGTTCCTTGTGGAATGTGGGTTGTTCTTCTTATATACTAGACTTCTGCACTAATAACCATTTATCAGAGAGTGCATACCGTGTTTTTTCTTTTGTGATTGGGTTACCTCACTCAGGATGATATTCTCCAGATCCATCTATTTCCCTAAGAATTTCATAAATTTTCTCATCAAAATTTCAATAATACTTAAATGAAAAAAATTAATGAAAATGAAGAAACATCATACCCAAACTTCTGGGACACAATAAAAGTAGTGGTAAGGGGAAAACTCATAGCTTTAAATGTCTCCAAAAAGAAACTGGAGAGCTTTCACTAGCAGCTTGACAGAATACCTGATAGCTCTAGAATGAAAAGAAGCAAATACACCCAAGAGGAGTAGAAGGCAGGAAATAATCAAACTCAGGGCTGAAATCAACCTAATATGAACAAAAAGAACTATTCAAAGAATCACCAAAACCAGGAACTGGTTCTTTGAGAAAATCAACAAGACAGATAAGCCCTTAGCCATACTAACTAGAGGGCACAGAGACAGTGTCCAAATTAATAAAATCAGAAATGAAAAGGGAGACATAACAATAGAAACTCTGGAAATCCAAAACTTCACCAGATCCTACTACAAAAGTTTATACTCAATTAAATTGGAAGATCTGGATGAAATGGACAATGTTCTAGACACATACAAAGTGCCAAAGTTAAAACTGTTAAACCGTCTAAACAGTTCCATAACACCTAAAGAAATATAAGTAGTCATTAATAGTCTCCCAACCAGAAAAAGCCCAGGACCAGACGGGTTTAGTAGAGAATTCTATCAGACCTTTAATGAAGACCTAATGCCAATACTCTTCACACTATTCCACAAAATTGAAATAGATGGAACACTGCTCAATTTGTTCTATGAAGCCACAATTACACTTATACCTAAACCACACAAAAAAACCCAACAAAGAAAGAGAACTTCAGACCAATCTCCCATATAAATATTGATGCAAAAATACTCAATAAAATTCTTACCAACCGTATGCAACAACACAGCAAAACAGTCATTCACCACGATCAAGTAGGTTTCATCCCAGGGAAGCAGGGATGGATCAAAATCTAGAAATCCACTACATAAATGAACTCAAAGGAAAAAAATCCACATAATCAGCATTTGACAAAATTCCACATCTCTTCATGTTAAAAGTCTTGGAAAAGAGTCAAAGCCTATACCTAAACCAGTTTTTTAAGTAAAAACAATATTCAGCAAACCAGTTGACAACATCAAACTAAATGGAGAGAAACTTGAAGAAATCCCACTAAAATCAGGGCTAGACAAGGCTGCCCACTCTCTCCCTACCTATTCAATATAGTTTTTGAAGTTCTAGTTAGAGATATTAGACAATAAAAGGAAGTCAAAGGGATATAAATTGGAAAGAATGAAGTCAAAATATCATTATTTGCAGATGATATGATCACATATGTAAGTAACTTAAAAAGTTCTGCTAGAGAACTCCTATAGCTGATAAACAACTTCAATAAAGTGGCTGGATATAAAATTAACTCAAAGAAATCTGTAGCCTTCCTCTACTCAAAGGATAAACAGACTGAGAAAGAAATTAGTGAAATGACACCCTTCACAATAGTTACAAATAATATTACATACCTTGGTGTGACTCTAAATAAGTAAGTGAAAGATCTGTAAGAATTTCAAGTCTTTGAAGAGAAAAATAAAAAATATCTCAGAAGATGGAAAGATCTCCCATGCTCATGGATTGGCAGAATTAATATCATAAAAATGGCCATCCTGCCAAAAGCAATCCACAAATTCAATACAATCTCCATCAAAATTCCAAATCAATTCCTTTTAAAATTTTTTTATTAGATATTTTCTTTATTTACATTTCAAATGAGATTTAACAAACCCTATTCATTCCCTCCTCCCCCTGCTCAACAACCCACCCTCTCCTGCTTCCCTGGTATTCCACTGGTGCAGAGAACCTTCACAGGACCAAGGGCCTCTCCTCCACTGATGACTTACTAGGCCATCCTTTGCTACATATGCAGCTGGGGCCATGAGTCCCATCATGTGTTCTCTTTGGTTGGTGGTTTAATCCCTGGGAGCTCTGAGGATACTAGTTAGTTCATATTGTTGTTCCTCCTAAGGGACTGAAAACCCCTTTAGCTCCTTAGGTCCTTTCTCTAGCTCCTTCATTGGGGACCCTGTGCTCAGTCCAATGAATGGCTGTGAGCCTCTACTTTTGTATTAGTCAGGCACTGGTGGAGCCTCTCATGAGACAGCTATTTCAGGCTCCTGTCAGCCAGCACTTACTGGCATCCACAATAGTGTCTGAGTTTGATGACTGAATATGGGAAGAATTCCCAGGTGGAGGAGTCTCTGGATTGTTCTTCCTTCAGTCTCTGCTCCATATTTTGTCTATGCAACTCCTTCCATGGATATTTTGTTCCCTCTTCTAAGGAAGATCGAAGTATCCATGCTTTGATTTTCCTTCTTTTTGAGTTTCTTGTGGTTTGTGGATTGTATTTTGGGTTTTCTGAACTTCTGGGCTAATACAAATCAATTATTCATAGAGTTAGAAAGAGCAATTCTCAAATTCATTTGGAATAACAAAAAACCCAGTATAGTGAAAATATTTTCAACAATAAAAGGACTTCTGAGGGAAATCACCATCCTAGACCTAAAGTGTGTTACAGAGCAATAGTGTTAAAAACTGCATGGTATTGGTACAGAGACAGGCAGGAAAATCAAAGGAACATAATTATAGTCTCAGAAATGAAACCATACACCTATGTTCACTTGATATTTGACAAAGGATCTAAAAACTACCCAATGGAAAAAGAGACAGGATTTTTAACAATTGGTGCTGGTTCAATTGGTGGTCAGCTTGTAGAATAGTACAAATCTACCAATTCCTATCTCCTTGTACAAAGCTCAAGTCCAAATGGATCAAGGACATCCATATAAAACCAGATACACTGAAACTATTAGAAAAGAAATAGAATAAAAAAGAAGAGCCTCAAACACATGGGCACAGGGGAAAAATTCTTGAACAGAACACCAATAGCTTATGCTCTAAGATCAAGAATTGACAAATGGGACCTCATAAAACTGCAAAGCTTCTGTAAGGCAAAGGACACTGTCAATAGGACAAAAGAGCAACCAACAGATTGGGAAAAGACTTTTACCAATCCTACATCTGATAGACGGCTAATATCCAATATATACAAAGAACTCAAAAAGTTAGACTCCAGAGAATCAAATAACCTTATGAAAAAAGAATTCTCAATTGAGGAATATCAAATGGCTGAGAAGCACCTAAAGAAATGTTCAACATCCTTAGTCATCAGGGAAATGCAAATCAAAACAATAGTGAGAGTCCACCTCACACCAGTCAGAATGGCTGAAATCAAAAACTCAAATGACAGCAGATGTTGGCGAGGATGTGGAGAAAGAGGAACACTCCTCCATTGCTGGTGGGATTGCAAGCTGGTACAACCACTCTGAAAATTAGTTTAACAGTTCCTTAGACAATTGGACACACCTGAGGACTCAGCTATACCACTCCTGGGCATATACCAGAAGATGCTCCAACATGTAATAAAGATACATGCTCCACTATGTTCATAGCAGCCTTATTTATAATAGACAGAAGCTGGAAACAACAAACATGTCTCTTAACAGAGGAATGGATACTGAATATGTGGTACATTTACACAATGGAGTACTACTCAGTTATTAAAAATTATAAATTCATGAAATTCTTAGGCATATGGATAGAACTAGAAAATATCATCTTGAGTGAGATAACCCAATTGCAAAAGAACACAAATGATAGTACTCACTTATCAGTGGATATTAGCCCACAACCTTCAAATAACCAAGGTACAATTCACAGATCACATGAAGCTCAAGAAGAAGGAAGACCAAAGTGTGGGTGCTTTTGTCCTTCTTAGAAGGAGAACAAAATACTCACAGGAGCAAATATGGAGATAAAGTGTAGAGCAGAGAGTAAAGGAAAGGCTACCCAGAGACTGTCCCACCTGGGGATTCATCCCATATACAGGTACCAAACCCAAACACTATTGTGGATGCCAAGAATTGCATGCTCAAAGGAGCCTGATATGGCTGTCTCCCTGCCAGAGCCTTACAAATACAGAGATGGATGCTTGAAGCCACCATTGGACTGAGTGCAGTGTCCCCAATAAAGGAGTTAGAGAAAGGACTGAAGGAGATGAAGGGTGCTGCAATCCTACAGAAAGAACAACAATATGAACCAACCTGTTCCCCCAGAGCTCCCAGGGAGTAAGCTATCAACAAAGGAGTGCATATGGCTCTACCTGCATGTGTTTCAGAGGATGGCCTTGTCATGCATCAATAGGAGTAGGGGTCCTTGGTCCTATGGAGACTCGATAGATGCCCCAGTGTAGGGGAATTGAGGGTGGGGAGTGGGTGTGTGGGTGGGTGGAGGAACACACTCATAGAAACAGGTAGAAGAAGGATAGGATAGGGTGTTTGGGGGGACACATGGAAAGGAGATAACATTTAAAATGTAAATAAAGAAAATGTCCACTTGGGAGGCAGAGGCAAGAGGATTTCTGAGTTAGAGTCCAGCCTGGTCTACAGAGTGAGTTCCAGGACATCCAGGGCTATACAACAAAACACTGTCTTGAAAAATCAAAAAAATAAAATAAAATAAAATAAAAAAAGAGAAAGAAACTGAAAAGAGCATACTCTAGGAGTGTGACAGAAAAACTGAAAGCTCTAGAACAAAATGAATGGAATATACCGAAGAGGAGTGATGGCAGGAAGTAATTAAATCAAATAGAAACAAAAAGAACTATACAAAGAATCAAAAAAACAATGAGCTGGTTCTTTGAGAAAATCAACAAAATAGATAAATCCTTCGCCCGACTAACCAGAGTGCACAGAGACATTATCCAAATCATCAGAAGTGAAAAGGGAGACAGAACAACAAAGTATATCTTAAAATAACTATTCTGTTTGTTGAACAGTTGAAAATATTACAATCATGTTCTATAAATATCATGGAAATACTCAATAATTTTTTTCACTATGTTTGAAATTAGCATGTTCTTTTTTTCACAATGAACTTTTCTTCCTTCCTTCTTTCCTTCCTTCCTTCCTTCCTTCCTTCCTTCCTTCCTTCCTTCCTTTCTCTTTCTTTCTTTCTTTCTTTCTTTCTTTCTTTCTTTCTTTCTTTCTTTCTTTCTTCCTTCCTTCCTTCCTTTTTCTCTCTCTCTTTCTTTCTTTCTTTCTTTCTTTCTTTCTTTCTTTCTTTCTTTCTTTCTTTCTTTCTTTCTTTCTTTCTTAGTTTAAAGCAAACATCCCCTGTGTAGTGTGTGTTAGTCCTAACTCCTGTTCTTCCAGCTTCAGCCTCCCAAAGTGCTAGGATTACCGAGGTGTGCCACCACTCCTGATTATCAGTGAACAGTTTAGAAGCTGTTTGCCCTTGATGATTTATAGATGCTTTCTTTGCCTATTTGATTCACTGCTCACACAGAGAAGAACCCAGAGAGGCTAGTAATCCCAGCACAGACAGGAATAAAATATCAACTCACAAAGGTTTATGTTGAGCAGCCTGTTGCTTAGCATTAAAATGATTTTTACGTTTTTGAGATTATGATATAATTATGCCATTTCCCCTTCCTCTTTCTCCCTTTAAATCCTACTATATACTCCTCTTTGATCAGGTCTCCTTTTTCGTTAACTGTTGTTACATACATATGTGTGTGTACATACATATTGTATATCATACACATGCATGCACACACAAAATATTGAAGTTATCATACCATCTATTGAAGTTACCATATACTTTAGACACAGGACCCAGAAGCCCCTGACCTGGGATTGACATAGATGGCCTCTCCCTGAGGACTAGCTCTCATAGTACTAGAAGATGAAACACAAGCTTACAAAGGAAGGAAGCAACCAACAGTCCTATCCTGCTATAATGCTTATGAATCACAACAACCAGAATGGTACAATAACTCTAAGGGTACAGTTGGGGAATTAATACCATGTTGGTACCCATAGTTACCAACTCTCTAATTGGATTTAAGATCTACTCAGTAAGAGGGAAACCATTAGAAGTCCTCTAAATAGGGTTGGTTGAGCTGTTTGAGATAGGGTCTCCCTCTGGAGCCCTGGTTGCCTTAGCGCTCAGAGAATCTACCCCCTCTGCCTACCAAGATTTTAAGGTTATTTAAGATGCTTCTTTGATTAATATGGTTCAAATACTGGGTTTGTGAAGTGCAATATCAACTCTACTACTGAGCAACAACACCTAGGTCTTAGAAGGGGGGATCAGTTTTAAAGAAGGCTCTCTTTAAATAACTTGTAAGTACAAGCAATTAATTAAGAGGAAGGAGAAGGAGGATGAGGAGGAAGAGGAGGAAGAAGAAGAGGAGAGGAGGAGGAGAAGGAGGAGGAGGAGGAGGAGGAGGAGGAGGAGGAGGAGGAGGAGGAGGAGGAGGAGGAGGAGGAAGTTGTCTCATCATTTTTTTTACCTGTTTTTAAAGTTACATTCAACACAATATATATTTTATGCCAATCATAAAAAATGATGGACATGTTATTAAATGAACATAAATAAAGTCTTTTTGTTTGTTTGTTTGTTTTGTTTTGTTTTTAGTAGAGCTTAAAACCTTGGCTCTTACTGTTGGTTCTTTTCTTACCCAAAAGAAGAACAATTTTTAGACATTGGAGTACATAAGGCTGTATGTACATCAATGTCCCTCACATCACCAAAGGATTTTACCTCTATAGTACCTAAGATAAAATTCGACAGTTCTGCTGTGCCAAGGAATGAATTGTAGGCATGATTATTTGGATACTGATTTCCTGCTATGGTCAAAGCTATTTGACTTGAGTGATTGTCTTCAATCTTAGCCCATGGAGAACAGGTTACATTTATTTAAGAAATGGTGTGTGTATTAAGATTGTCTATCCATGAAGTCATTCATCAACTGTTTCAATGAACAATAGTTCTGCTTGGAGGGTGGTACAGACATTAGGTGAGGGTAAGAATCTGGTTCATTGGCAGTGATGATTTTGAAAAGCATTCATCTCAGAGAAAGAGTAACTTATAAAGTCCTCTTCTTCAAAATTGATACATTAGTTACAAACATTAAGCAAAGCATTCAGTCTCACTCTTTGCTGTTCTCTTACAAGCTACCTCTCAAATTAATTGTCTACATTTCTTTTGGCTTTATACATAATTTTGAAATATGTAAGCTGTTCTTAAACCATAGTATAGTGCAACAACATCAGATAAACAATCCCAGTAATAGGCCGAGATAGGAGAAGCATGATTTCAAGACCATTATGTGGTATACAGCAAGACACAGTGGGGTACAAAGAAGCAGAAAGTGTATATAGATTGAATAATATTGGACTTATTTCTCCAATTATCAAATTAGAGAGACCACTGGATAATAGCCAACAAAATTTCTAATTCCTCATATATTTAAATTTCAATCGATTAGGATATGTTGGTAATATTAATTTTCATATTAAGAGATATTAAGAAAAAGTAATTGTTTTTTCCTGTTATTTTTGTTGCTAGAGGTGGAATTATGTTTGTGTGGTTTGGTGAAAGATTACTTTCTTGCTTCTAGGGTGTAGTTTCGCTCCTTATATTGGTGTTTTCTATCTATTATTTTTTGTAGGGCTGGGTTTGTGGAAAGATATTGTGTAAATTTGGTTTTGTTAAGGAATATCTTGTTTTTTCCATTTATGGTAATTGAGAGTTTTGCTGGGTATAGTAGCCTGGGCTGGCATTTGTGTTCTCTTAAGGTCTATATGACATCTGCCCAGGATCTTCTAGCTTTCATAATCTCTGGTGAGAAGTCTGGTATAATTCTGATAGGCCTGCCTTTATATGTTACTTGACCATTTTTCCTTACTGCTTTTAAGATTCTTTCTTTGTTTAGTGCATTTGGTGTTTTTATTATTATGTGACAGGAAGAATTTCTTTTCTGGTCCAGTCAATTTGGAGTTCTGTAGGCTTCTGGTATGTTTATGGGCATCTCTTTATGTTAGGGAAGTTTTCTTCTACAATTTTGTTGAAGATATTTACTGTCCCTTTAAGTTGGGAATCTTCACTCTCTTCTATACCTATTATCCTTAGGTTTGGTTTTCTCATTGTGTCCTGAATTTCCTGGATGTTTAGGTTGGAAGCATTTTGCTTTTTGCTTTTCTTTGACTGTTGTGTCAATTTTTTTTTATTATAGTATCTTCTGCCCCTGAGATTCTCTCTTCTATCTCTTGTATTTTGTTGGTCATGCTTACATCTATGACTCCTGATCTCTTTCCCAGGTTTTCTAATTCCAGGGTTGTCTCCCTTTGTGATTTCTTTATTGTTTCTATTTCAATTTTCAGATTCTGGATGGTTTTGTTCATTTCCTTCACCTGTTTGATTGTGTTTTCCTGTAATTCTTTAAGGGATTTTTGTGTTTCTTCTTTAAGGGCTTTTAGCAGCTTACCAGTGTTTTCCTGTATTTCTTCAAGGGAGTTATTTATTTCCTTCTTAAAGTCCTCTATTATCATTAGGAGTGATTCTAGATCTGAATCTTGCTTTTCTGGTGTGATGGTTTATCCAGGACTTGCTATGGTGGGAGAATAGAGTTCTGCTGATGTCAAGTAACCTTGGTTTCTGTTCTTCTGTTCTTACAGTTGCCTCCTGCCATTTGATTATCTCTAGTACTACACTACTTGACTAAATATGAATAGATCCTGTTCTTATGAACCTGGTTGTGTCAGAACCCCTCTGAGTTCAACTGTCTCTGTGATCCTGAGATCCTGGGGTTGCCAGAGCTCCTGGGAATCAAGCTGCCTCTGGGACTCTGAGATCCTCGTGTGACCAAGCACCTGGCATCATGTGGTCCTAGGCATTTTAGAGTGCCTGGGAGTGGAGCTTCCTCTATTTGTTCTGGAATTGGCTGCAGAGTTCACACTCCTTCTTGTTGCAGCAGCCTATATAAAGGACATAGATATGAACACCTTCAAGTGGCAACCTATAGAAAGAAAATGGAAGAAGGAAGCTTTGGCTTTTTGCCTGCTTGCTCTTCCTCTCACTGACAAGTTCGTTCTCTCACTGTAGGGAGAGCCCACTTCATGTGATTTTGATGTATACTCAGACAAAGTGAGACATTCATGAGCTAAACAACTATCAGATTCTTGGACTTTCTGCTAAGAAACAGTCATTGTTGGAATAGTCATAGAATAGCCTTTAAGCCACTGTGAAAAATCTCATACATCCACATGTATGGCAGTTTCCTCTGAGGCTGAAACATTCCATCTTGCAAGGAAGCTCCTATGGACCAAAGATAAAGAACTCAAAAAGGATTCAGGAAGTCAATAAAACTGACCATATTTACTAGGTCCCCAACTTCTGAAGAATATATAAACAGTGAAGAAGCTGACAGTCACTCTCAGAAAAGCCAAGTTGCAAAGAAGACTCAGAGAGACTTGCAGCCTAGAAGGGGCAGAGACCAGCTGAGCTGCCTGAAAGAGGTTTAGAACAACCTAGTCCCTTGGAAAGGACATTTCTAAACCTGTTGAGTTGCTTATGGACTGTGCAGTGTATTCCAAGTTCTCTTTTGTGTGCTGTCACCTGAACTGGGGTGGGATTTAGTGATGCAACTGTCTTTGAGTCATTTCTGCTCTTCATGCATATTCCTGTAAAATCAATTGGCAGCTCACATTATACTTGGGTGTTATCTGTACTGTGGCTTGTCATGGACTCCCTTTCTGTCATGAATAGAACTGTTTCTTGTATCTCCCTAGTAAAAGTCTTGGTACCTTAAAGCATAATATGCTGGTGCTTCACTGTGGTGGAGGAAGAAGCTTAGTAGATACAAAATGTATTTAAATTCAGGAATCTGAGTGGAGATCAGCAGTTAGCATCATGGAGCCTGGTGCTACACTATGTTGGGTGCTCGTTTCACAAATTAAAAGGAAGATTATTATTTTTTATGTATTTGTATGTGTGTGCTTGTGTGAGTAAAAGTCATGTGCTGAGGCACTCAGAGGTCAGAAGAGGGTTCAAGATGGCTTGGAACAAAAATTAGAGGTGGTTGTGAGTGACTTGACATCAGTACTTGGAATTGAAAACTCAGATACTTCATAAGAGCAATAAGTGCTCTTAATTCCTGAGCCATCTCTCCAATCCCCTTCTACTGCATTTGAGCTGTGCCTTTGTCCAAGATGCACTATAACTTCAGCCTTTTTATATCATTGTCCTTAAAATAGTGCTTGCTTGCAGGACAGATTGTATGTCAAAGGTTTCATGGCCGGGTTGATGTTCCAGTCACACTGCTAGGAGCCTAGCCTGCTTACAGACGGCCATTTCGGGCTCTGTATCCCCCCTTTGCTAGGAGACCAAAGTTGGATTACTCACACTGAATCTGGGGAGTTGCCATTGCACTACGTTTTTACATCACCTCCCAAATGCCACCCTCCCAATTTCAGTCATCCTTTACAGTACTCCCTCCATTTGTCTGCCCACCACCTTGTTTGATCCCTTCTGTTCCCACCCACAAGAGGACCCAGTACACTCATAGCATCTATTCTATTTCCCCTTCCCACAGAGAGCCACAATTCTCCTCTTAAGTCCCCCTCAAAACAGTATCTCTTAGTCTGTGGATTGCAGCAGAATTATCTTTTAACTAACAGCCAAGATTCACTTATAGGTGAATTTGCACCCATGTTTGTCTCTTTGGGTTTTGTTTTCTCACTCAGGATGACCTTTTCTAGCTCTATTTATTTGCCTGAAAATTTTATGATGTTATTGTTTTTAACAGTTGAATAATACTTGATTATGTAAATGTACTACATGTTTTCTTATTCAGTTTTTGGTTGAGAAATATTTATGTTGTTTCTTTCTTTCTTTCTTTCTTTCTTTCTTTTTTTTTTTGTCTATTTTGAATAAAGCTGCAAAGCACATAGTTGATAAAGTGTCTTTGTAGTAGGATAGAGCATCCTTTGCATATATGGCCAGGAGGTATAGCTGGGTCTTGAAGTAGATTGATTCCCAGTTTTCTCAGGAGCTACCATATTGATTTTCATAGTCGTTGTACAAGTTTGTACTTCCACCAGCAGTGGAGGAGTATTCCCCTTATGGCGTATATTTGCCAGAATGAGCAGTCATTTGTATTTTTGATCTTAGTCATTCTGACAGGTATGAAATGGGATATTAAAGTAGTTTTATTTGCATTTTTCTATTGGTTAAGGATGTTGTGCATTTTGTTAAGTGTTTCTTACTCATTTGAGATTCTTTTGTTAAGAATTCTCAGTTTAGCCTGGCGGTGATAGTACATACCTTTAATTCTAGCACTTGAGAGGCAGAGGCAGGCAGATTTCTGAGTTCGAGGCCAGCCTGGTCTATAGAGTGAATTCCAGGACAGCCAGGGCTACACAGAGAAACCCTGTCTCAAAAAACAAAACAAACAAACAAAATTCTCAGTTTATATTTGTATCCCATTTTTAATTAGAATATTTGGTTTGTTGATATCTTTCTTGAGTTCTTTATATATTTTGAATATTAACTGTCTGATGTGGAGTTAATGGAAATCTTTTCCTACTCTGTAGGCTATTGTTTTGTGTTGTTGAAACTGTTATAGAAGCTTTTCAGTTTCATGAGGTCCCATTTAATGCCTGTGCTATTGGTGCTTGGTTGAGGAAGTTGTTTCCTGTGCCAATGTATCCAAGACTATTCCCACTTTCTCTTCTATTGTGGTCAGTGTATCTGGTTTTATGTTGAGGTCTTTGACCCACTTGGACTTGAGTTTTTTGCAGAGTGACAGATATGGATCTATTTGCATTATTCTACATGCTGAAATCCAGTTAGAGCAGCACAATTTATTGAAGATGCTTTCTTTTTTCCATTGTGCATTTCTGTCTTCTTTATAAAAAATTAGGTGTCTATAGGTATGTGGATTTACATTGGAGTCTTTGATTCAATAACATTGATCAACCTGTCTGTTTTTATACTAATAACATGTGTTTGTTATTACTATAGTTGTGTAGTGCAACTTGAAATCAGGGCATGGATAATAGTCTGACTGAACCTGTGGAAGTGGGCAACTAATAACTGATTCAATTTCAGAGCTATGCCACAAGAGGGAGTCCATACCTAACACTACCTGAATGTCTGAGAAGCAGAGGCAGAACATCTCAGAGACCCAGGATAGAACCAAAATGATTGGTAAAACAACAACAAAAAAAGTCAATGAAATGATGTTTCCTAATGATGTTCTGTTATAGATCTCTGCTTAGCCATATTGTCATGAAGGAGGAGTGGATCTATGGGAGAGGGGAAATAAGGGGAGGGACTTTGAGGAGTGGATGAAGGGGAAACTGCAGTTGGGATATAATGTATGGAAGAAAAAAGTAGTGCCAAAAAATAGTTCTTGCCACTTGCCAGTGCCATTTAACTGTTAGGTCCTGGCATACCTACCAAAATTATAGTAGCTAGTAAAGCCAGGAGGTGAAAATACTTGGGTATGAAAATTTAAAAATGAACCATGATATAAATAAATATAATTTAAGAAGGTTACAAGATGTTTGACCAGTCTCCCTCAAAACTAAAAGGCTACCTTAGAAGGTAGTAGAATAGTAGTGTTTAGTATAACTGTTGTAAGGTATTTGGGTACTGTAAGTATACATGGGGTAGGCTTAGAGAATACATGAGGTGCTCTTAGGTGGTTACCCAGAACAGTACACACATTCTGTTATCATAGTTTCCTGTTCAGCTTTCATTTTCCCTGAACCTTACTATGTTTCAGGAAGCTTCTGTGTGATATAGAAAGTAGGAATTCCTTCCAAATCTTGGGAACACAATGTACAAACAATCCTGGTTCATCTGGTTACAGACATAATTTTCTCAGTAGATTCGTGTCTGTAAATGGTAATTATTATATGTCTAGACTGTATCCTTCAGGATCCAGAGGCATCCACTCATCCACTTGGAACTTAGTTTTCCTATTTTTCTCATGAGGGATGGATGTTAAGGAGACACCCAAATCATTTCTGGCTTCTCTGCACACAGCTGCAAGAGCTTGGAGCTCTAGAGTTCTCAATATTAAGAGGATTCCCATGAAGTACTAGGGCATGCAACATCTGGGAAAGGACCAGTTGTCACTGGAGATTTGAAAAGAATCTAGAAGCAATAGTGTGGGCAGAGGGCAAGGGCAGGAAGCAGCCATTCCTGTAACCTCTTTGGGATAGGGGAGAAGCAGAACACAGTAAAGGATAGTCCAAGAGAGGGGACCTCCTCGGACACCAGAAAGGAACTTGTATCCCATTGGGGTGCTTGTGCATGTAGCCCTCAGGATGTGAGGATGTGACCACAAACAAGAAGGTTATATCTTGAGGCTTGGGGTGCATGTCTGGGGATGTATCATCAGCATTTTGGAAAGACTGAAGGATCACATGTGTTTGTGTCCATCTTACCCCACATGGGTGAGCCTGCCTCAACTATCTTGAAACCAACAAACCAAACCAAAACAAACTGCAGAGGTCCTATAGCTTTCTGTCTCAAAGCACTCTTTTTTCTCTTAGTGTAATATTTTAGTTTGTAAAAAGTTATTTTCAAATTTTCACAGAATCATTATCCAGTTATTAAGATATAGCGTGTATAACTTTAGTCAACATGCTAAATGTATCTGCTAATTGTTTTCTGTGATGTTAAAAGCTGAGGAAATAAGGGATCCTTGAATTTTGAGTCACAAAAGAAAGGGAATAGACAAATACAAGTGTCTGAGGCAAAGGGCTACCCAGCACTTCACTTAATGATAAATGATAGTGCTTATTTATTTTTATTTTTTGATAGTATTTATTATAATTCAAACCACTCCCAAGGCTGAGGAGTCAGATATGGAAGGTTCAAGGCCAGCTAATAATGGCTTCCATGAAGCAGCCATTCTTATTGGCCTGATAGTTGATGGAAAATGGCTAGTTACTTGAGATCCCAGCAGCCCTCACACCATTGGTGTCAGGCTCTGTGGTAACTCCATGCTTCATGAGTTGGGCTTTGGTCCTTGTTTCTTGCTGGAACAGTTCAGTCGAGCCTTTTTTTCCCACATTGAAGGCAGTGTTCAGAGGATCTGTGAGAATCCAGCAGGGTTGGCATGTGTGTGAGGAGTGGTCTCAGTATGACGACAATTGTTGGCTCTATATAAAGAATGGGCAGAGGAGCCTTTCTTTCTCAGGTCATTCTGGGACTCAGTGGGGATACCAAGCAGTGACAGAGAGGGATGTCAGAAGCATCTCATCACTAGGCAGAGCAGTATGGTGCAAAGGAGGCTGTACCACCCAAGGCCAGTGACTTAGAGATCTTGCTCTTGGAGTAGGGAAGGAGACCCTTTGAGACCAAGATCTATCAGGAGGTAATGATAGGGCTAAACTAGAACTCTCACAAGTGGTCCTCAACTGCATACATAATGTTCCTAACCCTGTTCCTTGAATAGTCTGGCCTTCAGCCTGCAGCAGAAAGAAAGCTCTCCTTCCTGGTTCCAAATCCTGCATCCAGGACAATGTCTCATGGGAAGACCCTTTCCTATGCATCATTTTATGCATACATCGATGAAGGGAAGAATCCTAGAACTTCTTCGCCCTAGAGATCAATAGTGGTGTCCTCCTAAGGCAAGAATGGTGCTAAGAACCAAGCTTCGGAGAAGAAAGGCTTTCTACTTTATATTAAAACATGGTTGAACCTTCCACCAAAGCAGTAGCAAAGAAGTTAAGAGTGATTAAAACTTTTTCAAAAATTAAAAATAAGGTGTGTTTTTAATGTTGAGTGTTTATACTTTGTTGTATAGGGACTACTACTCTGCAAATCACAATGACTGTGAATCTCTCACTTTTTATTGATTTCCAGGTATAGTTGACAAGATTTTTCTTGCTTTTCTTTTTCTCTCTAAACTTGTCTGCATATACTATTTCATTTTTCTCTTTAAAATCGGTTAAAGAAAAATGGGAAAATGTAACATGTGAATCCTTCCCATGCGTCTATCTAATTCAGCCATTTTCTTTTCTATGCTCATACAGTAGTACTGTGTTTCTTACACATGTTACATTTAGTTATCCACAAGTGACCCCATAGAATTTATTGTATTAGAAGTACCCTGAACAAGCAAACATCTATTCTGAGTTGTTTATTATGAACTTTGTTGAATTTTAATTTGATACTATAAACTTCCAGGAGTTGAAAACAATATTAGTTGGGTTTTGTGGCACATTCCTATTGATTGATGTCAGTTATAGGTGCCTCAGTAGAGAGAGAAGCTCACCAAGATGCTAAGCCTTCATTTCCTATAGGAGAAGAGGGTTTCAGTGTTCTTGGAAAAGACTGACATCCAGGTAGCTCACTCCAGTTACTTTATTTAAACAGGGGTTAATTAGGGGTTGGGGAAGGTTCCAACTCCCAAAGTTTTCTTAATATTGCTGCCAGAGAGAGACAGAGAGAGAGAGAGAGAGAGAGAGAGAGAGAGAGAGAGAGAGAGAGAGAGAGAGAGAGAGAGAGAGAGAGAGAGAGAAAGAGAGAGAGAGAATGGACAACCATATAAATCTTAGTCTCTTTTGATCATGGCTAGCTGTAAATCAAAAGTAAGAACTCCAGGTTTACTAGAGCATCTTAGGACCACGATTAGTGCATTAGCAAGGTCTAACATAGCAAGAACCAAGTGTACCACCCAATGAGACAACATTTTTTGAAGGTTCACACAATCTCAAAACAATTTCTCAGCCTTTACTGATTGATCCAAACATAGCAAAGGCTTTGCTGAAACACTCAAACACTCAAAGCCAGACATAAAGGTTTTACTATACATATCACTACATACCCCTGCCTCAGGAGGCTGAGAAAAGAGCATCATGAAATCAAGGCATGCCTGGGCTACATAGGGTAACCCTGTCTCTCAAAATAACAACAGCAAACCCCATTAGAAATTTCCAAGCAGATTTTTCCCCTGAATGTTTTATGTTCTGGCCAGCAGTAATGGTCCAGAACTACCTCATCCTATTATACATGTGCACTGCCAAACTCTGGAGGACATAAGTAAGGGAAATAGACTTGTGATTGTAAAAAACAACTCACTGGGACACAGCATTAGTTATTTTTTTCAATGCTGTGAAAAAAATACCTGGCAAAATGGACTTAAGGAAGGGAAGGTTCATTCTGATTCTTAGTTGGAGCATAGAGGTACAGTTTATCAGCATGGTGGATATCAGGAACATGAAACAGATGATTGTACTGCATTTTAGTTGGGATGTAGAGAAATAGTTATCCTAATACTCTATTTTGTCCATAACTATAGCTCATGGAATGATGCATTGGGTACCTCAACCCAATCTAGACACTATCACAAACACTTTTCCATGCTGAGATTCTAAATCTCATCAAGTCTACTAAATTATCTAATAAAGCACCTTACTGGTAGAGGTATGGTCCTGGAGTCTCAGGTTTCAGGAACAGATGGACAGTCTAGGTCAGAAAGAAGGGAACAGGTGTGTATTAAGACCAAAGCAATTTCTTCCTAGCTGGCAAAAATATTGATTTTTGTTAAGCTGCTATCAAAGAGTTAGGCACATTCTCAGATCTGGAGTGGGCTGTAAAGTGTCATTTTTATCTAGTTCTAGTTATCTGGGAAGCTATGTAGAGATTCCATGTGAGGTTGTTCTGAGGTGACCATAGAGGTTAAGTTAAAATGATTATGGTCATAGCTAGCTGAGTCCATACAAATAATAATAGAGACACATTGCAGCTGCATAGTTGGTCCTGGAAACTGAACTGAGGTGAGGAAGGGATGAAGAAGGGGCAGACATACAGTAACACAAACTGGAATAGGGTGGGTTACAGATTATCTGATAAAGATTTACCACCACCATTAGCAATCCAGAAGCTCATCCGCTTATTATATATAATAATATAGTTGTACATGGAGCCTGTTTTAGTTAATCACTGAAGGAGTTCTCCATAGAGAAGCAATCTCAGGCTGCATCCACTCTCGAGGAGGGAGCTGCAGTTGATGGTTTTTGCACACACTGGTCTAACTTTTCATTCTTAGACATTCAGACTTAAATAAGAGAAAGGCTTTGTTCATTCCTCAAACTTGACCTGTGAAAGGCTTTGTGACTGCCAAGGGTCTTGAGGCACTGGACTTCTTTACATGACATGCCCATGCCAAGAACATACATTTACTCAGGGCTTTCTCCTCTTCCAATAGAGTCAACAATTTATTTTAAATGTGCCTTGATCTAAAGGCAGGTAAACAAATGTTTGTTTAGTGTTCTAATGTTTGTTACCTTAAACTCTAAATTCAGTTAATTTAGCTTATGAAGCTCAATTGCTGGTCCGATCTGCTATTTGTTCGCATGGAAGGTGAAAACCAAACAGGAGACAGTAGTGCATATAGTTCTTCTTACTTTCTCATTGTGCCGTCCTTGGTAATTTTTCTATACTTGGGATTGTACCCAGGGTATTGTGAATTCTAGACAAGTACTCTGGTATAGAGCCACACCCCAACCCTACTGTACTTATTTTGATGTTGCACGGGGATGCTATGATAAAAGGCCAGAGGGGCCAGAGCCTTTTCTTCCATTGGATCTTATGATCTTGAACACACCATTCAAGATTTTATCAAGTTTCTTGGTTACCTTGTTTTCTAGTCTATAGACTAGGAGTTTTAGTCTAAAGACTAGCTATTTTGTATAGCTGTCCTGGTCCTGCTTAGTACTGGTCAGTGCTCATTCTTGTCAACTAGCCTTGAGTACATGTTGTAACCTCCCCCAGCCAAAAGCCAGCTGATTCAGACCTTGCCCTTGCCACAAAGCAGTTAGCCCACCTAGGGTGAGATAAAGGAAGCCCTTTCATTCTGTGGCTTCTCTGCCGCTTTTGAAGTTCCTACTAGAAGCCACCACCTGCTGAGTTCCTGAGTACCTTTGCTTGGTGGGTTTCTGCTAGCAACTAGATGCTAGTTTGGCCACAAGATCCTGGCTTACTGAGGGATGGGTTTCCCTGCCTATTTAATTCTCGGAGTAAAAAATACACATCAGACCTTGATCAGGAACCATGGCTAAGTCTCATTTTTTCTCTCACCATCCAATTCTCTTATTTTCCCAGGCCACTGCCTCTCTTCCAGAGACCTGGTTAACATAGATGCTTATAGCTACAACACATGTAATCTTTATTCACCATTTGCTTGCTTGTTGAACCTAACTCTATCTTTCTCAGAAGAGAAGAAAATGAATTTTACCTCCCTGGAAGGACAAAATATTCTGAGGAAAATCTTGTTGTTGAAAACCACACAAACAATACACAAACACATGGGTGCACACACACATACACACACACACACACACACACACATACACACACACACACACCTCTGAGCTAAGTCATTACCATAAGAATGAAATAAAGATAAATACTGAGTCCAGTGTAAAGGAGAAAGCCTGGGTAATTCTCTTAACACTGCCCTGTGACTATCAAGTCTTTGGAGAAGATTGGTTTGTGTTAAATGTGGCTACCCTGAAAATGTCAGCCATATGGTACCATTTTCAGAGAAGCATGGATTAAAAAGAAGGGAAGAGGAAACACAACAGTGGAGTGTGTTTTTCAGACAGAAGTAGGAACCTGAGTTCTAGATCCATACACTGGGATATTTTTGGGCTGGGTGAAGCACAGGGTACAGAGACTTGCACCCTCAGAACCATAACCTGGGACATTCTCTATTGTGATCAGAGATGAGAAAGAGTTGCCCTTCCAGAGAAGTTAGCTTGTCTCTCAGTTCTGCATCCTTAATTTCAGAAATAGTTATGAACAGCTATGAGGAACAACAGAAGGGACAAATGCTACAGAGATAACTGAACTGACTCTGTAAAAAAAAAAAAATTAGTCTTCAAAACCATTAGCCAATTTGCACACATTTATTAATACTTTATTAATCAAATAATAGTATCAGCCTCATTTGTTCCTTTGAGTTGTGCTGTGAACACATATGTTCAAAACCACTGTAGAATTAGCCATGCTAGCTATATGCCAATCAAATCCTTTGGTTGCTCCTAATGCCCAGCATTATTGCTAGTTAGTAGATACTGGATTTGAAGGAAGCATCAAGCACAGTGAGTGCTCAAGTGCATTCTAGAAACAACTGGTTCTACCTAAAATGTTTACCTCCACCAATGACGTGGATGGCTTTCATTAGGTACAGTTTGCTTGAGAGAAAGATATAACAATTGATGTTTGGTTGTTCTGCAAAGTTCAGCTCAGGAACTTTGGAAAGGTCATGAAACATTTACCCCTCCAGAAAAGAAAGGATAATTAACATTCCTTAGACCACTGGGAGTGGGGGAAACCTGACCTCTGGGTGGGTACAGACAAGGGAAGTCCTTGCCACCGAAGTCCTTGCCACCTCATTCCCTAAAGCTCAATCAGTTTAAAAAGTCACACTGTTTTGCCAATCACATTATGCCTAGTGGCGGTGGGCCTGAGAACTGTATAAAGGCTCACTGAATGTGCTGTGTATGGTCATTCTCTTCTCAGGTGCAGGATGACCCCAGCATGCTGAGTTAAATAAAATTCCTCTTGGTTTTGCATTGATTCCTGTCTCCATGTTGTTTACTCAGGGGTCTCCAGTAAGTTAAGACTTGCCAGAGTCTTATAGTTCATTTGGAGTTTTGTGATCATAACAACACTACACTCTGGAGACATTTAAATTATTTCAATAAAAAGATAAATGATATTTAAATATTAATAGTGATATAAGCTTTTCTAATAAAGACGGGCTAAGTAAGTCCTTTTATCTTTTCTGTTGTTTTTAAATACTAAAGCATATTAGTTTTACTATTTGTCTCAGCCTCTGCTTGCTTTGAGATGACAGTAGCACTATGAAGCAAGGCAACGGAGGAGGGAGGCATGTATCACCTGAGAAGAATTTCATTGCTTTCCTAACTGTGTATCTCTACCCGATACTGCTTATCCAGTGAGCATTTATCTTTTAACATTAGATGCAAGTTTCATTTGTTCTCATGTAATATTGATGCAGTTATGAGGGAGGATGCAAATATGTAAGGAAATGGAGGGTGCAGGTAAGATCGGCACTTCAACTAGACTGCCTGTTGTCTCATTTCCTACTTAGTGTTTACAGCAACCAGAAGGCCCTTGGGTTAGTTTACTATTACAATGTTTTTTTAAAAATTAAACTTATTTATATATTTATTCACTTTTATAGCCCTTATCAGCCATTTTTCTCCTTCTAGTACCCCCTCATGCAAGTCCTTTCCCTTTCTACCTTACTCTCCTCCCTCTGCATGTCATCCTCCTCCCCACAGCCCACCATACTGTTAGCATCAGTCAGACATAAAAAACTTCAGAGACCGTGAGACCTCCAGTTCTGAGATTTTCGAAAACCCCATATG
>NW_022196896.1:36803895-36806118 GCF_008632895.1 Mastomys coucha
CTACCCCCCTACCCCCTTCCAATTAAACCTCTTACACATGAAACTGCCTGAGCCTGGTGTCTGCAGACTCTTTCTGCCGCGACTCAAAACCCATCACATACTACTATGACTTTTTTAACAAGGTGTTTTGAACAATATTGAAACAAGCATACACAGTCTACAAAATGAGATTTATAGTCCATGCCAGTTAGAAGGACAGATGAGTGACCCACCTGCCAGCTGAGCTGACTCTACTTGGTTCTCAAAGACCCATTCCATCAAACCCTGCCCCACCTTCACCTTCTCCATTACCATAGCCAGGGCTGGCTCCCAGAAGAACCAAAGGCTAAGCTAGTCACCAGATCTTTAGCTCCAACCTGGTCAGAGAATTCTTACTGGATCAGAGGTTGTGCTAGGCATGAAAAATCCAGGCCACTAAGACCAGAATACCAAAGAGGAAATATAGACCAAAGAATAAACATTCATGTAACAAACACAACCCCAGAAATTATCATCTAGACTTATGACCAACCTAAACCCAGATGCCTAAATACCAGTTTAAGAACACAGTCATCAATAGCAGGGCAATATGGCATCACCAGTGCCCAGCTACCCAATGACAGCAAGACCTGAATATTCCAGTGCAGCTGAAGCACAAGAAAATAATTTCGATAAAGAGGAAATAAAAAAATAATGAGGAAAAGACATTCCAAAATGTCAAAGAAATCAATAAATCCCATAAAAAATACCAAGAAGGCCAAGAAAAAACAACCAGGTGAAGGAAACTGTTCAAGACTAAAGACTGAAATAGAAGCAATAAAGAAAATACAAATTTAGGGAATTCTGGTTTGGGAAGATCTAGGGAAGCAAACAGGAAGTACAGGTGCAAGCATCATTAACAGAATATAAGTAATGGAAGAACCTTGGTGTTGAAGGTATGATAGGAAAAACTGATACGCCAGTCCAAGAAATGTTAAATCAAAAAAAAAAATTCTTAACACAAAACAAATAGTGAAAAAATGTCTCATTGAAATGCTTACCTAAGAGCTGGTAGAGATTGTAGAATTTTTCATAATGATGGCCACATTTTAGATAAAAGGAGCTTTTTTTGTTTTGTTTGTTTTTATGGAGACAGGGTTTCTCTGTGTAGCCCTGGCTGTCTTGGAACTCACTCTGTAGGCCAGGCTGGCCTTGAACTCAGAAATCCACCGGACTCTGCCTCCCAAATTCTGGGACTAAAGACATGTGCCACCTTGGTTTCACAGTGGTGGAATGTCGGGTGGGTACCACCTCACTGGGCACCAGCACCGCAGGGTGGTGGGGGAGCAAAAGGGGTTGGAGAAGATGATCGGTATCCTGCCAGAGTTCTGGTACTCTGGGCTGAGGAGACGGGTATCTGCATGTATGTTCCACTGGGTGGGTGTCTCGATCCCATTCAGGGTAGCGAGTAGAGGGAGACAGTTGTGGGAGGTCCTTGGGCTTCCCAGAGGCCAAGGACACAGGTTTTAGCCCCCTGGCACCACACTCAAAGTTGGGTGCTGCAGAGGGGCTGAGAAAGAAGGGAGAAATAGGATGGGGCAGGGGAAGTGGCACCTGGTTGTTCCTGTATAGCAGGAGCGAGGGGGCACAAGGGAGTTTTTGGTCCAGTCAGTGGCTGCAAAGCTGGGCCAACACAGTGCATCTAGTTGAAAGGAGACAATGTATGGTCATAAGATATTTTATTATAGAAAGGACAGAGAAGAGATAGGAAGTGGAGGCTGGCCATGGCCACATGGAGAGAGGGGGAAAGGAGGAGGAGAAAGTAAAAATAAGAAGAATAAGAGGCTAAGAGGGATGAGATGGAAGATGAGAGGGGGGGTCACACTGCCCCTTATATGGTACGCTGGGCTACCTGTCTGTGGGGTGTGGCATACCTGGCTGTGGTCAGTTGACTGAGGGTGGAGTCCAATCAGAATGCTGGGAGCTTGGGTATTGTCTATGTGATAGATAGCACAGGCTAATGAAGTTAGAGGACTCGTGAAGTCAGCCATCTGTGTCTGGGAACGTGTCTCCATTGTTTGTGTCCCCTGTGGAATCTTTCACTGGGTCTCCAGAAGTTAAGACTTACTCAACCAAAACACAGACTGCTTTTCACAGCCCAACAGTGGAACACACCTTTAATTCCAGCCTTAGGACATAGAAAGGCAGAGGCAGAGGCAGAGGCAGAGGCAGAGGCAGAGGCAGAGGCAGAGGCAGAGGCAGAGG
>NW_022196896.1:36806159-36818425 GCF_008632895.1 Mastomys coucha
GGGGGCAGGGGGGAAGGGGGCAGGGGTAGGGGGCAAGGGAGCAGGGGCAGGGGCAGAGGCAGAGGCAGATCTTGCATTTGAGGCCAGCTTTACACCAGTTCTTATACCAGTATAAGAACATAATTTACAACATCAGGACAATATGGTACCACCCAGGTATCCTATGACAGCAAGACATAAATATTTCAACTGCAGAGTAAGTTCCAGAACAGCCAGAGTTACACAAACAAACCTTGTTTTGGAAACAAAAACAAAATAAAAAACAAAGGTACGAGATTTGGTCTCATAAGGCCTCCCAGTTTATTAAGGAAAGAGCTGTTGAGCAGAGGGTTCTCAGCATATTATGTCATCACTGTTTTTTAAACAAGTACCTACTAATTTACATGTACTTCAAACTGTTCCACTGAAAACCAGAAACTATTCCAACATAATCCATACATCTTCTAGGAGAGATGGAGTGCCATGTCACTACTTTGAGACCTCAAATATCTATCCTTGAGCTGGAGGTGGCCAGAGTTAAAAGCTCCTGCTGCTCATGCTGAGAACCAGTGTTCCTTTCCTAGTACCTGTATTGGGCAGCTCATGAACTGCCTATAACTCCAGTTCCAGAAGAGATCTCCTCTTGTCTTTTTGCCTTCACAGGCACCTGCATGTACATGAAGTTGCACATGAAGATAAACAGGCACATACATATGCATGTAACTAAATAAAGTAAAGTAATAAAAAGAATCTAATATCTAAATTACACAAAGAAAACATCTACATTGTTTATTTAAAATGTTTGTATTCTATGTTGCCAATGCCTCTCCAAGAGACTGGTTCTAGCCTCCATAAAATAGATTATTTCACAGACATGATTCTCTGGCTGATCAAACCACTTTGGCTCAGAACTTTTACCAGCTATGGAATTTCTCCTTGCCGTATAGGGTCTTTCCCCCATATCCAGATATGTATCACATTTCTCTAGTGGATTTATGTTAGTTCTTCTTGTATTTATCTCATATCTAAAACACTAAGGCTATTCTGTGTGTTTTAGCTAGTGAATAGATGAGCAGTTCAGAAAACCTGTTTTGTGTTTTTGGCTACTATAGTTTTAATAGTTTGTTTTGAACACTCTAGGAAGCTAAGCAAAACCACACAGCCATGGTAAGTTATTCAACTTCTATTCTTTGTTCATTGCCTCAGGACAACTATTCCAAAACACTTCACTTTCTATTAGAAAAGGCATTAAGTGTTATTGGATTTAGCAACTTAAAGAGATTTTCTGCAATTTCCAGGAGTACTGGCTGTGCATACATCACAGGGTGTATAATAAGGCACATTACTCCTTGGAGTTGGGGATGTGCAGCCAGCCAGTTCTGAGCACCTATTGCTCACTTAGGAACTCATCTTTTGGTAAAAGAAATTGGAGTCAGACCTCAGCTCACCTTTAACTAAACTATACTCACTTAAGAAATTCCCTCGACACTTTTACCCAAGAAGCTTTGCTTATATTGTTTCTATAATTTGCCTTTTAAGTGTCCCCCAAAGATCCACATGTTACTGGTTACTACTGCTGGTGCCATCTGCCATCAGTAGATGGAAGAGACTTCAATGGGTGGAGCTTAGTAGGAAGAAGTAGGTTGCTGGAAACACAAACTTCAGTGGCCTACCCTCCTTTGCAGTATGTACAAGCCATGTTATACTATGGCATCATAGGCACAAACCTGGGACCATAAAATCACAGACTGCATCTCTGAAACTAAAAGTAAAAGTCCACAGTGCCCTTTTTGAAAAATTATTTAAGTAAAAAAAATTTTTTTTTTGAGACAAGATCTTACTATTTAACTTTGGCTGGTCTTGAACTCCCAGAAATCTGCTCACCTCTGCCTTTAGAGTGCTGGTATTAAAGGCTTTTCCCATAACATCCTGCAATGTTACCTTTGAATATATTGATTTTCTTAAGCATTTTGTTACAGGAATAGAAATACAGCCATCACCTCCATAATTATACAGTATGGTACCTCCCATCGTGTGTGTATATAGGCCAGAGAAGGTTGGCTTTTAACTTAAGATCTTGCTGTGTCAGCTTCCTGAGTACAAGATTACAGGTATGTACAATACCTTGCATTGTATTTTAAACTCCTGTTTTAAAATAGCACATATATTTGCCTATTAGTCTCATGCCTCAAGCATCAGTCTCTGTGCACCCAGAAATTCTCTGCTCTTCTAATAAGTCAACGTGCTTTATTAATATTAAAATATCATTTGTCCAGTTTATTAAATAGAGTACAGAGCTAATACGATTGCCTGACATATTCAGGACATTCATAAACCATTAAAGTGAATTTTCTTCCTGCAGTAAGATGTTCTGACATAAGGTCACATTGCTTCTCAAGGCTATTGTTAGGTAAGCCTAGCTCAATAATAGGTAGCATGTCTGAAAGATTTTGGATGAAAGGTATGCCTAATGGATTAGAACTCCTTATCCTATTTAGCATCCATAAGTGAGTGTTTCCGTGTCAGAAAGTTCATAAAGCATTAGGGAATACACTACAGGGAGATACAGGAGCATCTGTCAATGCTGTGAGAGAAAACTTATTCAAAAATTATTTGAATAATACACCAAGATTCTAATGTAGGATAATTTCATGCTATGGTCAAAGCTATTTGATTTGAGTCGTTGTCTTTATTCTCAACCCACAGGGAACAGGTTACTTTCATTTAAGAAATGGTGTGTGTGTTAAGATGGTCTATCCATGAAGTTATTCATCAACTGTTTCAATGAACAATGGATCTGCTTGAAAGGTGGCACAGACATTAGGTGAGGGTAAGAAACTGGTTCATTGGCTGTGATGATTCTGAATTGCATTCATCTCAGAAAAAGAGTAACTTATAAAGTTCTTTTCTTCAAAATTGATACAATAATTGTAAATATCAAGCAAAGCATTCAGTCTCACTCTTTGTTGTTCTCTTACAAGCCACCTCCCAAACCATAGTATAGTGTAAAAACATCAGATAAACAATCCTATTTCTCCAATTACCAAGTTAGAGAAACTACTGGATAATAGCCAACAGATTTCTAATTCCACATATTTTTGAATTTCAATCTATTAGGATATGTTGGTAATATTAATTTTCACATTAAGAGATATTAAGGAAAAGTGATTATTACTTCCTGTTATTTTTTTTTTAACTAGAGGGGGAATTATGTTTGTGTGAGTTTGTTTAATGATTACTTTCCTACTTCTTCTAAGGTATAGTTTTGATCCTTTTGTTGGTGTTTTCCATCTATTATTCTTTGAAGGGCTGGATGTGTGGAAAGATTCTGTGTAAATTTGGTTTTGTCATGGGATATCTTGTTTTCTCTGTTTATGGCAATTGAGAGTTTTGCTGGATATAGTAGCCTAGGCTGGCATTTGCATTCTCTTAGGATGTGTATGACATCTTCCCAGGGATTTCTAGCTTTCATAGTCTCTGCTGAGAAGTCTGGTGTAATTCTGTTAGGCCTGCCTTTATATGTTACTTGACCTTTTTCTCTTACTGCTTTTAAAATTCTTCCCTTATTTAGTGCATTTGTGTTTTGATTATTATGTGATGGGAGGAATTTCTTTTTTGGTCCAGTCTATTTGGAGTTCTGTAGGCATCTTGTATGTTCATGGGCATCTCTTTCTTTAGGTTAGGGAGGTTTTCTTCTATAATTTTGTTGAAGATATTTACTGGCCCTTGAAGTTGGGAATCTTCACTCCCTTTTATACCTATCATCTTTAGGTTTGGTTTTCTCATTGTCTTCTGGACTTCTTGGATGTTTTGGGTTAGGAGATTTTTGCTTTTTGCAATTTCTTTGACTGTTGTGTCCATATTTTCTATGATATCTTCTGCCCCTGAGATTCTCTCTTCTATCTCTTATATTCTGTTGGTGATGCTTGCATCTATGACTTCTGATCTCTTTCTTAGGTTTTCTAACTCCAAGGTTGTCTGCCTTTGTGATTTCTTCATTGTTTATATTTCAATTTTTAGATTCTGGGTGGTTTTGTTCATTTTCTTCACCTGTTTGATTGTATTTTCCTGTAATTCTTTTAGGGATTTTTGTATTTCCTCTTTAAGTTCTTCTAGCTGTTTACCTGTTTTCTCCTGTATTTCTTTAAAGTAGTCATCATGGTGAGAAGTGATTCTAGATCTAAATCTTGCTTTTCTGGTATGGTGGTGTGCCAAGGACTTGCTATGGTGGGAGAAATGAGTTCTGATGTTGTCAAGTAACCTTGGTTTCTGTTGTTTCTGTTCTTACACTTGCCTCCTGCCATTTAATTATCTCTAGTGCTATCTTTCTTGGCTATATATGAGTAGACCCTGTCCTTCCTGTGATCCTGGCTGTGTTAGAACTCCTCAGAGCCAAGCTGTCTTTGTGATTCTGCGATTTTGGGATCCTGTGGTCCTGTGATCCTGGGCCTGTTAGAGTGCCTCTGAGTAGAGTTTCCTCTTGGTATTGTAGGACTCACTGTGGAGTTTGTTCCCCAAGGTCTGCTCAGAGTATTGGCTCAGACAGACTGAAAGGACCCCCTGCCACTGGAGTGTCAGAGGTCCTGCATGCCTGGGTCCCGTTGTTCCCAGTTACTCCTGGTGTTGGGACAGATGTTGTGTCTTCTTTCCCTCTGATGATCGTGGGCGTGTTATATTGCCTGGGAGTGGAACTTCCTCTGGCTGTTGTGAGAGTTCCCTCTTGTGTAGAGGCTACAGGCACACACCATGATGCCTTGATTTTTTTAAAAAAAAAAATTCTTTTTTTTACATGTATAAATCAATAGGGAGGAGAATCTGGAAATCAGGTAAGGCAGGGTAATGCTCTGATTCATGAGAATCAAGGACTAAGGCTGAAAAACACATCAGCTAACTGGAAAGACATACAAAACAAACTTGAAGCCAGCTCCTTCAAAGGCTAGAAGTCCATAGCAGTCAACAGTTCTTAGGAAGGGAAGATAGACAGGCATTTTTTCATGTTTTGATGTGTGTTTACTTCAGGTCTTGAACTTGTGTACAGCTCTCAGTATCTATGGAAACCATCTCTGTCTTGAAGTGTCTGTTCTTTTGTTTTCTTCGCTGTACTGAAAAATAACTTTTGTCTGTCTGAGTTGTCTTTAGAAAGTCACGTGCTCAGAGCTGGATTCATGTTGTAAATGTTAATAGTAAACTTGAGACTGGAATGTAAATTTGGAGAGTTAAATTTGACCATGTCTTTTGGTAGTAGTTGTTAATAACTTGTTTTAAACCATTTCATTCTGAATGTAATCCCCAGTACTTGATAGGAATCATTATTTCTATAATAATCTTACAGGGTTTGGATAATGACACTGTTACTATCCTAGGCTATGGGAATGGCTTGGAGAAGGTAAGTGGCTGCCTGATGGTTTGAGTGTATTCTGCAAAACTGCAGTGTTTTTCTGCTTTGAGAGAAAACAATTACCTTATTTATATATGTTAATTTCTTTTTGCTGTGAACTATCTAGGTAAGTACTCTGCTCCCTAGCCTCACTCTCAGTTGATAAGCAGCAATATCTAACAAAGTTTTATCATGGTTTAACATTTAATATATAATATATTAAGTAATATAATTATATAATGTTAATAGCAATATATTAGACATAAAATAAATATATTTTAATATGAATATATCTAAATAATTATGTAGCTAGTTATTAGATACAGGGATATAGTTAGTGCATATGGTAATTCATTTTAGAGGTTTCAATCAAGACTTGTACAGTGTTAGATGTGAGGTGTGGAGTGACCATATGCTATGAAATACCAATGTCTATAGTTGTTATAGGATTAACCAAAAGTCTATCAAATGCCTGAGATCATCAGCATAAAAACAGAGTTATTCTAGCTCATAGATTTAGAAATCATTGCTTCTGATCTTGTGGCATTGTACATACCATGGCCATGACTATGTGGTACAACAAATGCTGTTACTGCATGGAGGCTGGGAAGCAAAACAGAGATGGAAAGATGATGCTTCTCTCTGATCCTCAAAGTTGTAACGCCCATGAACTAAGAATTCCCATTAAGTAAGTTCTATTTGTTAAATGTCAAACAACTTCCCATTGGCTGAGGAACAAGCCCTTAACACGTGGAATACTTTTAAGCAAAGTGTGTTAGAGGCATTAAGAAAAAAAATTTGATACTTGTAACAATGATAAGTATTATTGTGGTAATGCAATACCATGAAACTATCTCTTACATTCTAAGATAGTGGAACTTTTACTGGATCTCACAGCTAGTTAATACTATAGCTTTAGGTCACTTATGATTTAAGATTGCTATCCTATTGTGCACTCAGCCTATTTGTTTAACCTGCCACTAAGAGAACAACATTCTCATTAATCAATCAAACTTACTTGCCTTAGAGTTCCCATGCAATTAGCTTTTGTAATCCAAGATAATACATAGCTATAATCTTAAAATATGTACTTTTCCTTACCCTTACCCAAAGTTATAAATCATTTTCTGGAAACAGCAAAAGTTGAAGCTGAAATCTTATGAAGTGAATAACCGCCACAAATGTTGAAGACAATTTCTATGGATAATTACACACAAAATTTTGGTATTGACTGATAAACAATGACTTTTCTAATTCTGTTTGTTATCTGGGTCTGTTTGGGTGAGTTGGAGTAAGTGACTTAGTTTCTTGTGAAATTCTGTTAAAGGTTTTTGTGAACTATCTTTCATTTCTTAACCATTGATGCTTTCTGTGATATTTAGTAAATGCAGAATGAAAGACCTTTGCTACACACATACACATATAGACACCCAACACTCACACATGGGGGCAGACACAGACACATGGATAGATTCATAAGATAGCTTCAAAGCAGGCATATATTTGTTCTCTTGAGAAGGACAGAAAGTGGATGCAACACAGGAAACATGGAGTAGAGAATTCAAATTTGGACTTGATCTTATTTAAATGACACCAAGCAGTGCTTTTATTTTCTCCCTTTATGTTATACTGATGCATTATTGATTAACTCAGAGTTTAATATTCAGTCTTTTAAATCTATCACAACTTTTGTTAAGTTCATTGCAATGAGGAAAAAAGACTGGCTTAGTTTGAAATAGCAGATGTATCTGGTGATGAGTTATTAAGTTGGAACATCAAAACAATACAAAAAAAACCTACTGATTGTTATTATTTTTGTAAAAAGTCAGCCTGGGAATTTACACTAATGACCTCTGTGAATGACCAAATCTTGGTTAGATAGCAATTGGTATGCAAACCATTTAAGCAAGAAACATATGTCTAAGATAATTAATGGGAGAACAAAACCATTAGATGCTGTATTACTTACATGTACACACTTAATTTGGGAAGGAAATAAATCACCTTGGAGGCAATGTCAGATAAAACATTTGTTTGAGTGGGTTCTATCCCAGTTAAAATTTTGTCATAAAAATATATTTTGCATTTTATTCTTTTATGTAACAATCTACTGCAATAGATTGTAGTTGATATTTTATACTAATTTTATGAATAGATATGGGAGAATTAGTTGTAAGCATTTTTATTTACAGTTTTTTATTTTCTTTGTTTTTGTCCAGATGATTTGAGACCAAATGATAAAAAGGCACATGAATGTTTTAATAGTTTTTAATAATTAAAATAATAATGTAGGTTTATTGCTTTGCATTCATTATATTCAGAGACTTAATCTTCTATGTAATGAGAAGTTGTATGTGGTTCCTTTAAATGTCTAGTGAATCTGAAATTGTATATGTTTTAATCTTTCTGCTTTGGGTAATTTAGAGAAAGTAACATGAAGAACACTCCTCTAGAAAGCAATAAAGAATTGCCATTTAAAAATGACAGTCAATAAAGATTTTAATTAACTAGTAAATGCCACTGGGAGTTGTACTTCTTTTAATCTTAAGAAGACTTCATTGTTGCTGTTACATGGGGAAAATTCTGTTACTCCTCCAAAGAATCTTGTTTTTTACCACCATTAAACAATTAAAGTTACAGAGTCAGTTTCAAAATATTACACTGCAATTACTGGGACACATACTACAGTTTTTTTAATGTAATTCCAGTGGAAAAAATAATATTTTGTATTATGTTATTTTTTTAGTTTTTGGCATTATTATTTAATTACAACATTAGAAACTTCTCTCTGCATTCATGGCCTCTTTTGTAAACCTATGTATTATTGTATGTATATGTATACTCACACATACACACACACACACACACACACACACACACACACACACACACACATACACACACTCCTGAGAATATATTTCTAGAAATTCTTAGGAATATATAATGTGATATGATATAATATAATATATAAACATGTATAATATATACAATGTGTACATATAGTCATATATGTATACATACATGCATATATATGTATATGAATAATTATATGTATTATTTCTGTGAATAAAGTATTGAGTTCATATATTACTACATATATGTTCGTGTTCAGAGCTGAGTATTTGGTTAGCTCTTCCCTGGGGAAGGCTACGTCTCCTCCTTTTCTGATCTCCTCTGTTGTCTATGGTTCTTTGTGGAAGGCTTGAAGCTGAAGGGACTTTTCTCCACTCAGTCCATTGGTGTCACTCTTGTTCACCTCTCATTTGGGCAGCCATGCTATGGGTGTAGCTTCTGATATTACTAGGAGACACAATCTCCTAGGATGTTTCCTGATACTCTAGCTCTTAAACATTTATGCCCTCTCTTTCTCAATGTTCTTCTTTGTGTCTTGGGTGTGGGACTGTTGTGTAAATGTAGCCATGGGGACTGAATTCCACAATTCTGCATTTTTATTGGTCATGAGTTTCTGTAATGGTCTGCATCTTTTGCAGGAGAAGTTTTCTTGATGTGGGGTAAAGACTACGCATATCTGTGGGTATTAGGACAAATTTTTATAGGTTGTTATTAGAGGTTATATTGGTCACATGAATTAGTGGTTGTAGATTCTTCTGCAATAACCATGATTTCATTAATATTGAGTACTTAGGTTTTTTTTTTTAAAGATTTATTTATTATTATAAATAAGTACACTGTAGCTGTCTTCAGATGCACCAGAAGAGGGCATCAGATCTTATTACAGATGGTTGTGAGCCATCATGTGGTTACTGGGATTTGAACTCAGGACCTTTGCAAGAGCAGTCTGTGCTCTTACCCACTGAGCCATCTCACCAGCTTGTGTACTTAGGTTTTGAATATTAGGTATGGTCTTCCCATTTTCTGAAAAATTCTTAAAATAAATTAAGATTCTTGAAATAAATATGTATACATATATGACTATATGTACATATTGTATATACTATACACATTTATATATTATATTATATCATATTATTGTTGGTTACTGACAATGTATGTGTGCCACTACTACAGTCTTTGGTTCATAATACCATGCTGGTTGTTTATGAGATTCATAGGTGTCATAGCTGTGTAGGACTATTGGTTGCCTCCTACATTAGGATTTCATTGCTGTGAAGAGACACATGTCCAAGGAAACTCTTATACAGTGTCGAAGCCAGCCGACAAGGGTGAGGCTGAAGTAGAGAGGGCAACTGAATGAGAACGAGAGGACCATGGCTCTGTTGTCAATGGCAATAAACTTTAATGTGAGAAATCTTTTATAGTAAAACACAGTAAGACTAAAAATAGAATTTAACAATAATCATGTAGCACAATCTCTTAGCACTTTCTCATGGCAAAAGCATGCCCACTTCTTCATTTTCTTACAGTAAATATTTTCCCCCCATGCCCAGGTGCATGAGGTGTGTTTCTTTGATCCTTGCACGCACAGCTCTCAGTAGCCTTGAATTACTTCCAAAACATCTTGGGTTCATGGAGCAGTTATGTCCTCAGCTGCAAGGAGATTATCAGAAGGTGCCCCCTTCTTCATGGAGCAGTTATGCTCTTGGCTGCAGGGAGATTATGTGAAGGTGCCCCCTCCTTGCCTTTCAGCAGAGGGGCTACCCCTAAATCTTCCCCTATGCCAAAGAACATTTCCACCATTCAGCAGAGGGGCCACCCCTAAATCTTCCCCTATGCTAAAGAACATTTCCACTACAATACAGCAAAACACTTAAGAGTGGAAGTAACTTATAGTTTCAGAGGTTTAGTACATTATCATCATAGTGGGAAACGTGGCAGCATTAAGGCAGACATGGTATTGGAGAAGCTGAGAGTTTTACATCTTGACCTGTAGGTAACAAGGAGGAGATGGTGTCCCACACTGAGCATAGCTTGAGCATATATAACCCCAAAACCCATATCCATAGTGATACACTTCCTTCAACAAGGCCAAACTTTCTCCAATGAGGCTACATCCCTGAATGGTGCCAATCCCTATGGCCAAGCTTTCAAATGTATGGGTCCGGGGTAGGGAGTAGCTATTCAAACTGCCACACCTCTCTCCTTTAGAAGTTTGAATGGCAATTTCTGGTACCATGAAAACTATTTCTAGATATGGCACTTTGAAGGGTCTCTGGGTTCTGTTTCTCAAGTGTATGGTGTCTTCAGCAATATGTACTTACCTTCCATGACAGGAAGTAACCAAGGTCAATAGAAATAGGTTTTATGTTTTAGGGGTCTCTTGGAGAGCCCTGGTCAACAACTCAAAATAGGGCTTCTCATGTGTAGTATTGGGGTATTTATTAGTTGGCCTTTGACTCTTGGAGGGTCATACATATTTTATATATATATATGCAGAGTTACATATACTATGTGTTTTTGGCAAATTTAATTGTATGTTCCTTGTAGATTTTCCAGATACCTTTATTGTTAGTTTATCTTCCTTGCTCCTCTTGTATTTACTTTGGTCCTGACTTCCTTAGAGACCACTCCTCTCCCATTTTTTTTTATCCAACACTTCTTGTGGGGAGCGGTGAAGCTGGAGAGACATTCGCCATGGCAAGATGGCGCCTACTTCCGCTGTCAACTCCTAGTAAACAGCTGTTGCACATGTGCATAGAGAACTGTTTGCGTAAGTGCGTAGAGTGAAAAGTCACGGCCCATTCTGGGGCGTTACATAGGGTAATGAGCGAACAGCCAATCATGGGCAGACACGACGCGCTGTGGGCAGACACGCCGCACTGTGGTGTATATAAGCAGTGCGGATTATTGGCTCGACCCCTTTTTCCCTATGGATGGAGACAATAAACGTTGCTGCAGAAGGAACCTAGTGTCCGCATGTCTTCTTGCTGGCGAGACGACTGCGCGGGCTACAACTTCTATTCTGCTAATATTTTTCCCTCCTACCATCTGCTATTTCATTTAACTCCCTTCCCCTCCCTAGGAATCTCCACCGCTTTTCTCAGGGAAAGTAATCTTTCAAGTAGAATTTTATAAAAGGAGAAAGAACTTCCATTCCTCTTTTAATGTATATATACTGCATTTGAAGATATAACACAGTTCAGCAATGGTGAGTCAAGACAATGACCTACTGAATAATCATGAAAATGGATCACTACTGACAGTGGTGTATATTATATATACTTCCCACAAAGTATTCATTTTTTCAATATGAATGTTTAAAAATGGTTTCTTAGGAGGATGTTGAGATTAATAATAGGCAGATAAAAGTAAATAAAAACCTAAAACCATATTAAACAATTTTGGTCACATAACTTCTAAGGAGTTCCGGTGTGAAAATCATGCTATGTAGAAATTCTTGCTTCCTGAAAAGAACACTGGCACAGACCCTGGACAGGGATGTTGGAATGGCTAGGTTTCTGTCCTCCACTCCCCCAAATGAGTCTACTCTAAGAGGCTCTTTTTCACCACTTCTCTTTCTTTGCCTTCAGTGAGGTTGTACATTATTCCTTTGGGGAGGCTTGATACAGTCTGAGCTGACTTTTTCCATGGGGAGTGGTGGGGACGTGGAGGAGTGGCATCCCCAGATTCCCATTTCTCTGTCTCTTTGGCCAAAGCATGGATGAGTTGTAGGGTGCAGAAGATTCTAGAATTCATGTAAAAAACTCTAGAGCCAGATTCAAGGCTGGAATAAAACTTCATGCCTCATCAGCATCAACTTTGAATATGAAAATAAGACTTAAAAGATTTACCAGTCTCCTCCCAATTATATTGTCTGCTATCTGTGCTCTGCTGAAGTGCTAAATCACTGAAAATTCTAGATACCAAAGTATATAAGTTTTAATTTGCATGTGAGTCTGAATAGAATAGCTGCACCACGAGATTTTTGTGTGATTTACTCACTGTTTTATCTCAGTTTTTTTAAACTTTTATTGCATTATGATGAGAAAAG
>NW_022196896.1:36818651-36826010 GCF_008632895.1 Mastomys coucha
CCCTTCAATACCTACAATATCTTTTTTGTCATATTCCTTAAAATTTATAAATTATTATAACAATAAAAGTATTATAAGTTGTTTGATATAAAACAACAATCAATTTAACAGTCTTATGTAGATGCTCGTCTACAGCAATAGTGAAAATACATTTTTCTCTATATAAATTTTAAATAACTCCAAACATATTAGCTTTATGCTTAAAAATAATATATCACTACTAGTATTTTCTTAAATGAACATGAATATATAAAGTCTTTTTGTTTGTTTTGTATTTAGTAGAGCCTGTCCTTCCTGTGATCCTGGTTGTATCAGAACTCCTCCGGATAATTTCTTGTTTAGAAGATACTCTTACAATTTTATTATTTCTTTTGTCCCTGGGTCTAAATACTACCTGAAAACAGAAATTATTTTAGGCCTGGAAATCTCAGTTACTTGTGAGGGTAATGCAGGACAATTGTTATAAATTCAAAGCCTGTCTGACTCACAGTTTGAGGTCAGAGGCAGAGTAGATATTTTAGCCAGGCCTTGTCTCAAAATTAAAACTAAAAAACAGGATGAGGCTACAGGGGTAGAAGGTTAGCTTAGCCAATGTGGGCCCTAGATCAAATTCCTCAAACCATCAGAAGTATTTACATTGACAGCAGCTTCTAATATACCAAATGGAAAAAAACTATCTATGTGAGTAGTGACTGAATACTAGTGACTGTTAATCTGACACAACATCAGTTTTACTCAATAAAATGTGTGACCACCTATAAGTTATGTCTGTCTTCATTTTGTTTCTTTTTTTAAATTTACATTGTGTATATTTTGTGTATATGTTGTTAACACTCTGCCACTCTTGTGTAGGGCTGAAAACAATTTGCAGGAATTGTTTTTCTCCTTCCACCTTGTGGGTTAGGGATCCATCCAAGGTTGCCAGTCTTGTCCTCAGGAAAGTGCCATCTCAGCTATCCTGCCCTCATTTTTACTTACACCTACATGGCTTGTATAATATCACATTTCCACTTGTACAAGGACTGCTCTAATTTCTCTGTGTGATGTGGCTGCTTTAATAATATCTCATCATGGCAAAAGGAGAGTGGAAAATACCTAATTTAGCTGTTTGATTTATAGCACTTCATTGTTTAGACTGTTACTCAGATGCCACAAATGTCAGTGCGATGCCTGAGCAAAGGGATTTTTCAACCTCCAAAGGAGGCTCCCTGAAGGGAACTAATGGATCAAATAGGAAAAAACTATACCATTTTTTTCCAGTTATGGAGGCAACTGCAAAACACACCTAACACCAGCCAGAGAGGTTTATGCTCATCCTGCCCAGAAAGAAACACAGGAATGGAGACTGGAGATGATTTTTTTAAGGGAACAAGAATGACTGTGAGCAGAATCTAGTGAGCCTAGAGAAACCAGAAGTGTCCTGGTACAGAGCCTCGTGGACCTGTAGAACAGACAAAGGCTTGTTAACAATTCTCCTTGGAATACTTACTGAGCCTGAAACAGAAGACAGTGATAGGGGCTGGAGAGATGGCTCAGTGGTTAAGAGCACAGACTGCTCTTCCAGAGGTCCTGAGTTCAATTCCTAGCAACCACATGGTGGCTCACAACTGTCCGTAATGAAATATAATGCCCCCTTCTGGGTATCTGAAGATAGCTACAGTGCACTTACATATGATAAATAAATAAAATCTTTAAAAAAAGAAGACAGTAATAATGCAACAATACTATGTCCTGGGACATGAGTTGAGTGCATTTTCAACTTGAGGGTTAAAAGTCTCTCTCAGCACCTGGTGCCCTCTAAGTTCCTCAATTTAAAATAATCGACAACCACGCCAGAGGGCCGTGTATTTCGGTGGTGATAGTTCCCAGTACTTTCTGAGAGAACATTCATCATTGAATAATGTGCTGTCTTGCATTCTTCAGAACACTGGGAACTTAATATCTTTTTGGAATGAGTATATGCTGCCTTCTACTTCCTTTAGTTCCTCTTCTCACAAGTGAATTATCAAGAGGAAGCCAGCTTACTCTTAGGAAAGCTGTTCCCTCCTTATCAAAAGCTGTCACCCTGTCTGTCCTGGGAGCCTCATTCCTGGGCCGCCTGCTATACGGACCATTTTGTGCATACTCTTAGTACCCTCTCCCAACTTGACCAGCATCTCTGGAAGAAAGTATCCCCACTTGGCAAATGTGATAACTGGGTAGTTATGACATTTCTTATTTTTCTAACATCTCATAATTTTAAAGATTGGAAAAACCAAAATTCTTGATTTTTGCAGTAATATGCTTCCTTCATATTTTTATAAATATTTTTGATAAATTTATTTCCCCATTTTATTAAATATGAATTCATTTGCTTATCCAATATAACCTGAATACAGTTTCCCCTCCCTCCATCCCTCCCAGTTCCTCCTCATTCTCTTCCCTTCCTGTGTCTCATTAGAAAAGAATAGGCTTTCTAGGAGACAACAACAACAAATAACAAAATAAAATATAACAAGATAAGACAAAACATCATATTGAAGTTAGACAACATAAGCCAAAAGAAGAAAAAGAGGCCTAAAAAATGGGAAAAAAAATCTGAGACCCAGTTGTTTATATATTCAGAAGTTCCATAAAATTACTAAACTGAAAAGGACCTGGTGCAGACCCGTGTAGGGCCTGTGCTTGACACTTCAGTCTCTATGACTTTATATACATGTTGCACAGTTGTTTTAGAGGACCTTGTTCTCTTGGAGTCCTCTGTCCTTTCTGGCTCCCCCACTTCTTTTGTCTCCTCTGTCTCAGGCTTCCTGAGCTCTGAAGGGGAAGGTTTTGATAGAGACATTCCATTTAGGACTGAATGTTCAAGGTCTGTCTGTCTGTCTGTCTGTCTGTCTGTCTGTCTGCCTGTCTGTCTCTGTCTGTCTCTGTCTCTCTGTCTCTCTGTCTCTCTGTCTCTCTATCTGTCTGCCTGTTTCTCTCTGTGTATGCATGTGTAATGTCTGACTGTGGGTCTCTACTTTTTCCCATCTGCCTCAGGAGGAAGATGATGGCTGAATAAAACACTGATCTATGAGTATAGTAGAATATCACTAGGAATCATTTTATTTTTACTACTTTTAAAAACAGACCATTAGTATTTAGTTTTACCCTAGGTCTCTGGGCTATCTTATCTCTGTTTCTTGGTCATTCAAGATCTCCTGGAGTTCCCTCTTGTGGAGTGGGCCTTAAGGCAAATTAGACATTCATTGGTTACTCACACTAGCTTTGTAACATCATTACTCTAGTATATTTTGTGGGCAGAACAGATTGTAGATCAAAGGTTTTATAGTTGGGTTAGTGTTTACATTTTTCTTTTGGTAGCCTGTAGTGTATCTTCCCGTATCAAAGACACTAGAATACAGTGGAGGGAAGATTTTATTTACATACCAGCCTGCTCTCTCCATGTTCAATGAATTGTGTAGTTGTATTATCAGTGGGGCCTTGCTGTAAGTTTGTAGAGAATAACCAACTGTCTCAACAACAGCCTGGGTTGTTTAGAGATTTCTATGGTACCCCTTTGGCCAACAACTCAACTGGATGTATTCCAGTCTCTGTTCTGGAAGCTTCCTTTGGTGACAAGAAATGGTCAGTTGGGATTCCATTTCCTTCATTATTTTGAGACTTCACAATGATTACTTTCATACATTTTAGAAAGTTACTAGTAAACTCTTTTTATAACACCCCTCAAATGCCCCTCAATTCTATCTCTCTCTCCCTGAATTTCCATTCTTAACATCATCTCTCCTCCCTTTCCTCATACAATACTCCCATTCCTGTGCTTTCTGTCCCTACTCCATCCATAAAATCTATTCTGTTTCTCCTTCCTAGGGAAGTTCATGTGTTCTCTCTAGTTCTCGACTGTATAACCTTCTGGATCTATAGATTGTATCTTCGTTACCATTTATGTAATGGCTTATTCACATATAAATGAATATATATCATATTTACCTTTCTGGGTCTGGGTTACCTTAGTCAGAGTGTTTTTTTTTTTCTCTAGTTAGATGAATTTTCCTACAACTTTGATATCATTTTTTTTTAAAAAGCTGAGTAACACTCCATTGTGTAAATGTACCACAATTTTTTTTTTATTCATTCACTTGTTGAGGTACATCTAGTTTATTTCTGACTATTATGAATAAAACAGCAATGAACATAGCAACAGTCTTTGTGATAGGATGAAGCATCCTTGGGTATATACCTAAGAATGGTATAGGTGGATCTTGAGGTAGATTGATTCCAAACTTTCCAAGGAACCACTCTATTGGTCTCCATAGTGTCTGTACAGTTTGTACTTCTACCAGTAATGAATGAGTGTTCACCTTATTTCACATCCTTGACAGGATGACCTCTCAGTTGTGTTATTGATCTTAGCTATTCTAACAGGGGTAAAATGGAATCTCAAACTACTTTTGATTTGCATTTTCCTGATGGCTAAGGGTGTTAAGTGTTTCTCAGCCATATGAGATTCCTTTATTGGGAATTCTGTTTAGATCTGTACCCCATTTTAAAACTCATTTGTTTTTCCATATCTAGATTCTTGAGTTCCTTACAAATTTTGTTTATTAGTTCTCTGTCAGATGTGGCGTTGGTAGAAATCTTTGCCCCATTCTTCCATTTGTCCTAATGGAAGTGTCCTATGACTTATACAAGCTTTTCAGTTTTATGAGTTCCCAGTTATTAATTATTGATCTTAGTACCTGTGCTAACAGTCTCTTCAGAAAGTCTTCTGTGCTAATGTGCTCAAAGCTATCCCTTCCTCTTCTATTAGGTTCAGGGTATTTGGTTATGTTTAGGTTCTTGATCCATTTGTAATTGAGTTTTATGTAGTGAGTATGAATCTGTTTGTATTCTTCTACATGCAAACAACCAATTGTTGAGGATGCTCTCTCTTTTGTTCAGTGTGTATTTTTGATTTCTTTATAAAAAAATCAGGTATCCATATGTGTTTGGACTTGTGTCTGAGTGTTCAGTTCAATTAAATTGACCAACATGTTCTTATTTATATCAACGTGTGGGGTTTTAATGTGACTTTGTGGTACAGCTTAAAATCAGGAATTGTGATAATTCCTACAGTTTTTTTATTATTCAGGATTGTTTTAGCTATCCTGTTTTTGTTGTTGTTGTTGTTGCTTGTTTTTTATTTTTGTTTTTCCTTATGAAGTTGACAATTGTCCTGTCAAAATCTGTGAAAAATTGTGTTGGAATTTTGATGAAAAAATTAATTGAATTTGTATAATGTTTATGATAGGATAGCTAAATTTACTTTGTTAATGCCATTGATTCATGAGCATGGAAGATCTTTCAATCTTCTGATGATATTTTCTTCAATTTCTTTTTTTCAAAAATGAAGTTTTTATTAGACAAGTCTTTTATTTGCTTAGTTAGAGTTACTCTATGATACTTTATATTACTTATGGCTATCATGAAAGATGTTGTTTTTCTTGATTTCTTTCCCAATCTGTTTGTTCTTTGTATATAGGAAGGCTACTGATTTTTGTAATTTTATCTAGCTACTTCAGTGAAAACATTCATTAGTTATATACGTTTTCTGGTAGAATTTTTAGGATCACTTATGTATGCTATCATTTCATCAGCAAATTAAAATACTTTGACTTTTTTTTTCCAAATCTTTTTATAGACATGTGTACCCTTGTGTTTAGAACATAGATGCTAGAATTAAAATGTCATCTTGGTGAGTTTTTTTCCTTTGATGAGTATGTAGTATCCTTGTCTATCTCTTCTAATTATTTTTGGTTTGGACTCCAGTTTGTTAGATATTAAAATGAGTATACCAACTTGCTTTTTAGGTCAATTTTCTTGAAATATCTTTTTTTTTCTAACCATTTACTATTAGGTAATGTCTATCCTTCATGTTGAAGTGTGCTTATTGGATGTAGCAGAAGGAAGGATATTATTTTTGCATCCATTCTATGAATTTCTTTCTTTATATTGGGAAGACAGTTGATATTCAGAAATATTAGTGACAGATGGCTGTTGATTCCTGTAATTTTGTTTTATAGTTGTTGGTGGTGCTGTGTGTTTCCATCGTTTTTATTTTGCTGGCCTGATATTATTTATTCCATATGTTCTCATGGTTTTAGTTCACCTTCTTAATTTTAGAAGTTTTCTTCTAGTAGAGCTATATTTATAGATATTATTTAAATTTGGCTTTAACATGGAATATTTTATTTTCTCCATCTATGGTGATTGAACAATTTGCTGGGCATAGTAACCTGGACTTGCCTTTGTGGTCGATTAGTTTTTGCAGCACATCTCTCCATGAACTTCTGGATTTTAGAATCTTCATTGAAAAGTCATATATAGACTGTTATGGTCCTGTCAGGACCCTGGCGTCTTGGTGCTTGGGTGCTCGCCACCGGCTGGCCTCTGGTGCGACCTTGTCCATAGTTGCAAGGTGGACTGGCTCGTGCGCCTCTGCCCTCGCCTCAACCCAAGTCTCCTGGCTTACAGGCTGCCCCTTAGCAGGTCATCCCCATCCCGGAGGCCCGGGCCCAGCTGCTCTACAGCATCTCCGCGGGCTCCGAGGCCCGCCCCTGTCCTATGTGCCTCCCAACGGGGACTTCACCTTTGTTTCTTCGGAGGAAGATCTCAGTGGTTCTATAGCAGCTACAGATGTCAAATTAAACCTTGGTGTAAGTAAAGATTTTATCAAAGAATCTACAGCTACTACATATCTGAGACAAAGAGGCTATGGCTGGTTTTTGGAAGCTGAAGATGAGGATCCTGAAGTAACAAGCCACTTTTGGAAGAATTGGACATTGATCTAAAGGATATTTACAACAAAATCCGTTTTGTTTTGATGCCAATGCCATCGCTTGGTTTTAATAGACAAGTGGTGAGAGACAATCCTGACTTTTGGGGTCCATTGGCTGTTGTTCTTTTCTTTTCCAGGATATCATTATATGGACAGTTTAGGGTAGTCTCATGGATTATAACCATTTGAATATTTGGTTCACTGACAATTTTCATACTGGCTAGAGTTCTTGGAGGAGAAGTTGTATATGGCCAAGTTCTTGGAATTATAGGATGGATATTCATTACTTCCTCTCATTGTAATAGCCCCTATACTTTTGGTGGTTGGATCTTTTGAAATGGTATCTACACTTATAAAACTATCTGGTGTGTTCTGGGCTGTCTACAGTGTTGCTTTATTACTCGTAGGTAAAGAATTCAAGACCAAATTCCTCTCCTCATTTATCCAATCTTTTTATTGTACATCTATTTTTTGTTCTCATATACTGGGGTGCGTTCCAAGTTGAACATGAATCAAAAAGATGGTGTTACATTTGTATTAAGCTGGGAATTCTTGCTGGAGGG
>NW_022196896.1:36827500-36830397 GCF_008632895.1 Mastomys coucha
TAAAGAACTACAGGAAAACACAATCAAACAGGTGAAGGAAATGAGCAAAACAATCCAGAATCTAAAAAACAAAATACAAACAATAAATAAAACAGAAAGAGAGACAACCCTGGCCATACAAAACCTAGGAAAGAAATCAGGAGTCATACATGCAAACATCACCAACAGAATACAAGAGATAGAAGAGAGAATTTCAGGGGCAGAAGGCACCATAGAAAACATTGACACAACAGTCAAAGAAAATGCAAAAAGCAAAAAGCTGCTAACCTAGAACATCCAGGAAATCCAGGATGCAATGAGAAGACCAAACCTAAGGATAATAGGTATAGAAGAGAGTGAAGACTCCCAATGTAATGGGCCAGCAAATATCTTCAACAAAATTATAGAAGAAAACTTCCCTAATCTAAAGAAAGAGATGCCTGTGAACATGCAAGAAGCCTACAGAACTCCAAATAGACTGGACCAGAAAAGAAATTCCTCCCATCACATAATAATCAAAACACCAAATGCACTAAACAAAGAAAGAATTTTAAAAGCAGTAAGGGTAAAAGGTCAAGAAACATACAAGGCAGACCTATCAGAATTACACCAGACTTCTCAGCAGAGACTATGAAAGCTAGAGGATCCTGGGTAGATGTCATACAGACCCTACAAGAACAGAAATTCCAGCCCAGGCTACTATACCCAGCAAAACTCTCAATTGACATAGATGGAGAAAATAAGACATTCCATGACAAAACAAAATTTACACAATATCTTTCCACAAATCCACCCCTACAAAGGATAATAGATTGAAAACTTCAACATAAGGAGCAAACTACACCCTAGAAGAAGCAAGAAAGTAATCTTTCAATAAATCCACACAAACCTAATTTCATCTCTTACAACAAAAACAACAGGAAGTGACAATTACTTTCCTTAATATCTTAATATGACAATTAATATTATCAACATATCCTAATTGACTGAAATCCAATAATATGAGGAATTAGAAATTTGTTGATTGTCATCCAACAGTCTCTCTAATTTTGGTAATTGGAGAAATAGGTCCAACATTGTACAATCTATATACACTTTCAGCTTGTTTGTATGTGACAGTGTCTTGCTGTGTACAACATAAGGGTCTTGAAATCTTGCTTCTCCTATCTCAGCCTCTCTATTAGTAGTATTGTTTATTTCATGTCTTTACACTGTACTATGGTTTTCAGAACAGCTTATATATTTCAAAATATTTATATACCCCAAAGAAACATATAACCCAAAATAGACGATTAATTAGGAAGGTTGCTTGTCAGAGAACAACAAAGTGAGACTGAATACTTTGCTTGACATTTGTAACTATTGTATCAAGTTTGAAGAAGAGGACTTTATAAGTTACTCTTTCTCTGAGATGAATGCTTTCCCAAATTATCACAGCTAATGAACCAAATTCTTACCCTCACCTAATGTCTGCACCACACTCCAAGCAGAACCATTTTTCATTGAAACAGTTAGTAAATGACTTTATCAATAGACCATTTTAATACACACACCATTTCTTAAATGAATATAACCTGTTCTCTGTGGGCTGAGAATAAAGTCACTCACTCAAGTCAAATAGCTTTGACCATAGCAGGAAGCTCTGTATCCAAAAATCGAGCCTACAATTCATTTCTTGGTTCAGCAGAACTATCAACTCTCAGCTTAGCTATGATGGACGTAACATCCTTTGGTAATGTGAGGGTCATTGAAATACAGCCTTATTGCAATGAAACCCAATGTCTAAAAATTGTTCTTATTTTGGGCTTGTACCACAGTAAGAGCCAAGATTATAAACTCTACAAAATAAAAAACAAACAAAAAGAATTTATATATTCATGTCCATTTAAGAAAATACTAGTAGTGATGTGTTATTTTGAAGTATACAGTTAATATGTTTGGAGTTATTTAAAATTTATATTGAGAAAAATGTATTTTCACTATTGCTGTAGACAAGTGCCTACATAAGACTGTGAAATTGATTGTTGTTTTATATCAAACAACTTTTATAATACTTATTTTTATTCTTATAATATTTTATAAATTTTAAGGATATTGACAAAAAATACTGTAGGTATTGAAGAAGGGGTCCCTGGAAGGAGTGGGGGTAAAAAGGAAAACAAGAATGTGATTTAATTCTATTTAATTAAAATATGCTTTTTTCCCCTCTAGAACCAAATATTATTTTATTAGAAATTTTCTTTATTTACATGTAAATTTCTCCTTTCCCAGTTTCCCCTCCAAAAACAAAGAAGCAAACAAAAACAAACAAAAAAGCGCCTGTTGCCTCCCCACTTCCCATTCCTGCCACCCCACCCTCTCCCACTTATTGGCCCTGGCATTCCCCTACACTGGGGAACAGAACCTTCACTGGGCTGAGGTCCTTTCCTCCTATTGATGATCGAATTTGCAATCCTCTACTATACACATGCTGCCAGAACAATCAGACCCATCCATGTGCAGTCCTTGGTTGGTGGTTGAGAACCTGGGAGCTCTGAGGGTACTACTTAGTTCATATTGTTGTTCATCCTAAGGGGCAGCAAACCCCTCAGTTCCATAGGTCCTTTCTCTAACTCCTTCAATGAGGACCCTGTACTCAGTTCAATGGATGGCTGTGAGCCTCTACATCTGTATTAGTCAGGTACTGTCAGAGTCTCTCAGGAGATAGCTATATTTAGGCTGGTTTGCCCTTCGTTCAGTCTCTGCTCTATAGTTAATCTCTGCAACTCCTTCCGTGGGTATCTGGTTCCCCCTTTTAAGAAGGAATGAAATGTCCACCTTTTTGGTCTTCCTTCTTCTTGAGTTCCATGCGGTTTGTGGGTTGTTCTTCCTGTATTCCAAACTTCTGGGCTAATAACCACATATCAGAGAGTGCATAC
>NW_022196896.1:36834432-36835050 GCF_008632895.1 Mastomys coucha
TATTTCTTTAAGGGAGTTATTCATGCCCTTCTTAAGTTCCTCTATCAGCATTGTGAGATATGATTTTTGATCCTATTCTTGATTTTCCAGTGTTTTGGTATATACAGTACTTGCTGCAGTGGGAGTACTAGGTTCTGATGAAGCCAAGTAGTCTTGGTTTCTGTTGGTAGGATTCTTGCTTTTGCCTTTCGCCATCTCTTGATTGTTGGTGTTAAATGTTCTTAGTGTCTCTGACTAGAGTTTGTCCTGTCCCTGCCTCCCTGCAAGTCCCCTGTAACTCGTGGGGCCTGTTCCTCCCGGCTAGCTGCTCCTGTCTTAGAAACTCACCTGAGAGAAAAATGATGGCTCTCACCTGGGTCTCTGGGTTAAGGCCTCCTTGGAGGTAGGCCCTCCACTTGCAGGGAAGGTGCAGAGAGGTTCGCTGATCCACCTCTGTCACTCAGAAACTGAGAGGATCCTGTCCCTGCCACCCTGAAACTCCCCTGGGACTCGTGGGGCCTGTGCCTCCCGGCTGGCTACTCAGGACATAGAAACTCACCTGAGTGAAAATGGCAGCTCTCACCCGAGTCCTAAAATATGCTTTTAAATGTTAACGAGTTAAGATAAATTCAGATCATG
>NW_022196896.1:36835060-36837869 GCF_008632895.1 Mastomys coucha
GGACCTCCACATAAAACAAGATACACTGAAGAGAAAGTGTGGAAGAGTCTCTAACACATGTGCCACGGGCCGGTCTTTCCGGGCCTCCCTCAACCCATGGGGGAACAGGGTCCTAGTCAGGTAGACAAGGTATTGGCGAAGAAATGACAAACAGAAACAGACAAAAGGGAGTGCTGTAACTGAATGCAACTTGTACAAAGTAGAAATCAGGCTTATATAGTATACAGAAAACAGGGCAAATTATAGAAGTCACATAGGCAGGAGATGGCTACATCAAGGTCAGTAAAATCAAACAGCCAGGTGCAAGGCAGAGGAGCTGTGGTGTTCTTCTTCTTGGGCTAGGTTGTCCTGGCAGCCCCAAGATAAACTCTCAGGGTCTGTCTGAGGCAAGTAGCTGAAGGTCATATTTTAGCATTCCTTGGATGTAACATAAATAATTAGTGATGGGAGCCCTACAACTTCTAACTTCTCATTGGCAGTAAAACAGTTTTTCTTTCTCTGTGAGACTGTTCTGATAATAAGTGTCTAACTGCTATCTCTAACTCTTGAGACACCCTGTCTGGTAAGACAGCTTCTTAGTAAAAATTCTCAGCTAATTACAGCTAGGAAATCTATTAGGATTATTGAAGCACTGTGAAGGCCAGGAAATAATGTTTAATCTCAGTGTTAGCTATAACGAAATATTTCTTAGGGCACCTTTATGCCTGAATAAAGAAAGCACGCAGATCTCTTCACAGACTTAGCAGAGATCAATCTGGAACTCGTCTGAGTTAGAAGATGTCAGCAACTGGGCTACCTCAGGAGACAGTCTCCCGTTGGTGTCATAATGCCTCTTGTCCATGATCAGGCTTTAACCCTGATACTGTAGACCTACTGGGGGTAGACAATTGCATGCAGCACACATGGGCACAGGGGAAAATTTCCTGAACAGAACACCAATGGCCTGAGCTCTAAGATCAAGAATCGACAAATGGGACCTCGTAAAATTGCAAAGCTTCTGTAAGGCAAAGGACACTGTCAATATGACAAAATGGCAACCAGCAGATTGGCAAAGATCTTTATAAATTCTACATCTGAGAGAGGGATAATATGCAATATGTACAAACAATTCAAAAAGTTAGACTTCAGAGAACCAAATAACCCTATTAAAAATGGGGTACAGAGTTAAGCAAAGAATTCTCAATTGAGGAAACTTGAATGACTGGGACACACCTAAAGAAATGTTCAACATCCTTAGTCACTAGGGAAATGCGAATCAAAATGACCCTGAGATTCCACCTCATAACAGTCATAATGGCTAAGGTCAAAAGCTCAGGTGACAGTAGATGCTGGCAAGGATGTGGAGAAAAATCCACACTCTTCCATTGTCGGTGTGTTTGCAAGCTGGTACCACCACACTGGATATCAGTCTGGTGGTTCTTCAGAAAATTGGACATAGTTCTACTGGAGGACCCAGCTATACCAATCCTGGGCATATACTTAGAAGATGCTCCAACATGTAGTAAGGACACTTAGTATGTTACTATGTTCATAGCAAACTTATTTATATTAGCCAGAAGCTGGAAAGAACCCAGATGTCCCTCAACAGAGGAATGGATACAGAAAATGTGGTACATTTACATAATGGAATATTACTCAGCTATTAAAAAAAATGACTTCATGAAATTTTCAGGCAAAGGGATTGGTCCAGAAAATATCATCCTGAGTGAGGCAAGTCAGTTACAAAAGAACACACATGGTATGTACTCACTGATAAGTATTAGGCAAAAAGTGTGGAATACCCATGATACAACTCACATACTACAGGAAGGAAGAGCAAAGAGTGGATGCTTCAGTTCTACTGAGAAGGGGAACAAAATAATCAAGGGAAGTAGAGGGTGGGAGGCTTTGGGGGGAAGAAAAGAGGGGCAGGGCAAAAAGAAGGGAAAAACCAGGCATGGAAGGAGATGGAGGAGATGGACAGAGGGTTAGGAATTTAAACAGAGGTATATAGCAATGGGGGATGCGGAACTGGGGTGACTTAGTCAGGGTTTCTATTCCTGCACAAACATCATGGCCATGAAGCAAGTTGAGGAGGAAAGGGTTTATTTGGCTTACTTCCATATTGCTGTTTATCACAAAGGAAGTCAGGACTGGAACTCAAGCAGGTCAGAAAGCAGGAGCTGAAGCAGAGGCCCTGGAGAAATGTTCCTTATTGGCTTGCTCAGCCTGCTCCCTTATAGAACCCAAGACTTCCAGCCAAGGGATGACACCACCCACAAGGGGCCCTACCCCCTTGATCACTAATTGAGAAAATGCCCACAGCTGGATCTCATGGGGGCACTTCCCCAACTAAATCTCCCTTCTCTGTGATAACTCCAGCCTGTGTCAAGTTGACACACAAAACCAATCAGTACAATTGACCCCTTGTCAACTTGAAATACAAACACATCACTATTAAGTCTCAATCCTTACTTTCTTATTCATCCCCAAGATCTAAAGTCCCACAGTCTTTACATATTAAAAGACAAGGATGGATACCTTACCAAGAAGAACTCTCTATTCTGAATATCTATTTTCTAATGTGAGGGCACCCACATTCATAAAAGAAACTTTACTAAAGCTCAAATACACATTGCATCTCACACAATAATAGGCAGAGACTTCAACACCCCACTCTCAGCAATGGACAGATCATGAAAACAGAAACTAAACAGAGATGCAGTGAAACTAACAGAAGTTATGAGCCAAATGGATTTAACAGATATCTATAGAACATTTTCTCTGAAGGAGAAGAAGAAGAAGAAGAAGAAGAAGAAGAAGAAGAAGA
>NW_022196896.1:36838315-36878589 GCF_008632895.1 Mastomys coucha
AGAAGAAGAAGAAGAAGAAGAAGAAGAAGAAGAAGAAGAAGAAGAAGAAGAAGAAGAAAAAGAAGTACTGTGAAAGGAGAAATCATATGACATGTAAATAAAGACAATATCTAATAAAAAATGGGGTACAGAGCTAAACAAAGAATTCTCAACTGATGAACTCTGAATGGCTGAGAAGCACCTAAAGAAATGTTCAACATCCTTAGTCATTAGGCAAATGCAAATCAAAATGACCCTGAGATTCCACCTCACACCAGTCAGAATGGCTAGGATAAAAAACTCAGGTGACAGCAGATGCTGGAGAGGTTGTGGAGAAAGAGGAACACTCCTTCATTGCTGGTGGGATTGCAAGCTGGTACAACCACTCTGGAAAGCAGTTTGACGGTTCCTCTGGAAATTGGACATAGTACTACCAGAGGACCCAGCTATACCACTCCTGGGCATATACCCAGAAGATGCTCCAGCATAAGGACACATGCTCCACTATGTTCTTAGCAGCCTTATTTATAATAGCCAGAAACTGGAAACAGCCCAGATGTCCCTCAACTGAGGAATGGATACAGAAATTGTGTTACATCTACACAATGAAGTACTCAGCTATTAAAAACAATGAATTTATGAAATTCTTGGGGAAATGGATGGACCTGGAAAATATCATCCTTAGTAAGGTAACCCAATCACAAAAAAACACACATGGTATGCATTCTCTTATAAGTGGATATTAGCCTAGAAGATCAGAACACACAAAGTACAAACCATAAACCATAAGAAACTCAAGGAGAAGGAAGCCCAAATGAGGATCCTTCATTTCTTCTTAAAAGGGGAAACAAAATACCCATGGAAGGATTTGTAGAGGCTAACTTTGGAGCAGAGACTAAAGGAAGGACAATTCAGAGACTGCTCCACCTGGGAATCCTTCCCATATTCAGTCCTCAAATCTATATACTATTGTGGATGCCAACAAGTGCTGGAAGACAGGAGCCTGAGATAGCTGTCTCCTAAGAGGCTCTGAGAGTGCACGACTAATACAGAAGTAGAGGCTCACAGCCAACCATTGGACTGAGTACAGGTTCCCCAATGAAGGAGCTAGGGAAAGGACCCAAGGAGCTGAAGGATTTGAAGCTCCTTAGCGTGAACAACAATATGAACTAACCAGTACCCTCAGAGCTCCCAGGGACTAAATTCCAACCAAAGCGTACACATGGGGGGACTCATGGCTCCAGCACCATGTGTATAGCATAGGATGGCCAAGTCGGTCATCAATGGGAGAAGAGGACCTTAGCCCTGTGAAGGTTCTATGCCCCAGTGTAGGGGAATGCCAGAGCCAGGAAGTGGGAGAGGGTGGGGTGATGAGCAGGGGGAGGGTGGTCTCTATAGGCACTGGCCTCATACAGCACATAAGTACGTGCAGGCAAACACATGAAATAAATGTTTTTAGACAAGGAAAAGGGAAGCATATAAAAAAGAAATACTACAAAATACTACAGAGGATGATTTTAGGGTCCTTTACAGTTGTCAAAATTTACAATGTTCAAGTACTTTATAGAAACTGCATTAGTAATTTCCTATAACATATGTATACTTTAAACCCTCTGTAGGTTACAATATACTATGTAGTTCAATGTAAACACTATGGAAACATTTGAACTGTGTATTTAGGAAGTGAAGAAGGGTTATGGTTAAGGTTTGGTTACTCAACACAGTTGAATGGGTTATTTCTGATCCTTGATTGCTTGACTCTTAGGATCCCAGGAACAATTTCTTTCTTGATGCAAATTATTTATTTCAATTTGTACAAAGTACTAAAGGATGAATTAGAGATCAGCTAGATAATCTTGAACAAGAGGAAGGTAGCCAAGGTTCATGGGTATTTTATTGTTCAGGAAATTGTCAAAATTCTGTGTGAACTACAGGAAAATACTGAAAAGTATATTTCAGAATTATAAAATATTTAATGGTTCTGAAAACTTAGTACTACATTGTAACTTATGTTCAGTGGAAAAGTCTACAATATTTTCAACATAGTCTATTTTATTGTCAAAATCCTCGTTTCCTTTAATCGTTCAGTACAATGAAAAAGCTGGAACATATCACATTATATTCATTAGCTTTATAAATCATGTCATGGTTTGCTTATTATAAGTTAAAACTTGAGGTTTTAGCTGCTGATAATCCATGAGTTCATAGCCTAGAGTTTGAGGTGACCAGGATCAGGTATGTGGAGAAGAGCAGTAACCAGCTTGAGTGTCCTGATGCAAAGACTTGTCTGTCTCACTTTCTTTCTCTGTTAACATTGACTTTTCTTTATGGTGCCAGGTGGTCCCTTGACCTCAAAGAGAGGTAGAAGAGGAGTAGGAATTGGAGAGGAACTGGGGATATTATCTGCACATGCTTTTTCTGAGGTCAGCACATTCTTAAAATGTCAGGGCTGTTGTCAATGGGGCATAGGAGTACTGCCTACAGTTGAATGTGGTTTGTCCCTTAAAGGTTCCTGTACTGCAAACTTTGTAGTGCTCTGCAAGAGTCTGTTGAATCTTTAAGAAGTGGTATCTAATAAAAGGAAAGTGGATGTTAAAAAGGTTTGTTTCTTTGTTTTTTGGAGGGGAAACTGGGAATGGAGAAATTTATATATAAATAAAGAAAATTAAAAAAAAAAGGAATAGATTCTTTTCTTGAGGAAGTATACACCTTTGAGAAATTCTAAAAGGATGTAAGTGTGCCTGGTTTTCCCTTGTGAGTATCTTGACTCACTTTTGTGTTCTCCTCATATGATGTCATAGATGTCCAAATGTCAGAACCATACTCTTGAGTCTCCAGAGATATGAGCTAAATATACCTCTCTTTCTTATCCAGTACTTTGATGTCTCAGGTATTTTTTCTATAGCTCCACAAAGAAACAAGGAGCCATTGTGTTAATATACCCAACACAAACCTTTGGATCCATCAGTACAGAGAGCAGTTTCTTCTCTGTGGGGTTACAAAGGTGATGGGATTTAGCCACACTGGCCTGGAGTACCCTAATATGTATTTGAACTAGAGCTAGAGCTATGGGTGAGATACACATGATATATCAACCTATTTCTTTCTATAGTTTTTAAGCCTTAAAAAAATCAATTTAGAATTGTAGAAGATCCAAGATAATCTTAGATTATTTTTTCTTTATACTTGAAATGAAAGATTGGAGACTAAAGTGATTATGTTAAAGCTGTATAATTAATTATAGGCTCAGCTTAAGTACAACATTGTTTAAATGCTTAATAATCTAATTTAAACTGAATAAAGTGTATTTTGGGGGATAAAAGCCCTTGTAATCAGCTAGTAATTGCATTTTATTTCTACTTTCATAACAACCTGATGGCTAGTTGTGTTTTTATTATCAACTACCTATCCATACAAAAAGCAAAGAAGTTAAAGAATGTAATATTAAAGAAATCTGGGCTCTGTTCCCAGTTAGAATGTTCTTTGTTGTCTCATCTCTCCCAGGACTCATAGTCTGTGCCTGGGAGCACATGGCAGTACTGATATCTGACAACTTGTGGCTAATGGGATGTGGCATTCCAGGACCTGAGCTGAGAAATGCTCTCCTTGTTCAGTGAAGTAGTACAGGGCTGTGCTCTAGGGAAGGGAAGAAAATGTTGCCCTTAACAGTGTCCTTGGAAACCTTATATTCTAGAAGCCCTACTTTTACTGTATCTGTAACTATAATATCAAACAGTAATGAAATAACTTGAATTAGAAATATAAATTTACAATAAAATTATATTTTATTAGTTTACTTAATATATTTTTGTATAAGTATTTGAAGTAAGAACATAGCATAACATAAAACTATTTGTAACCCTAGTCTTTTTATTATAGAGAAAATTGAATAACTCACATTTCTAATATGGGAATTGTTTTCTTTCTGTGGCCTATTAATTAATTAGCCCAGTGTATGACTGGTGAGGACAATGATCTTGATCCATTCGATTTCATGAATGCCTGATGCTTACAAGGTATTGTCATATGATGGGTATAGAAATGTCTTTAAAAATTCCATTTTTCCTTGGGAGGCAGAGGCAGGTGGATTTCTGAGTTTGAGGCCAGCCTGGTCTACAGAGTGAGTTCCAGGACAGCCAGGGCTACACGGAGAAACCCTGTCTTGAAAAACCAAAAAAAAAACCAACCAACCAAACAAACAAACAAAAATTACATTTTTCCCAGTTGAGGGATGGGGCCACACACCTAAAAAAATTTTAAACCAAAATTGCTCCCATCTAAAGGAAATATAGGGACAAAAAACCTGAAGCAGAGACTGAAGGAAAGGCCATCCAGAGACTGCCCCACCGAAGGATCCATCCTTTCTGCAGACACCAAACCCAGCCACTATTGCTGATGGCAAGAAGTCCTTGCTGAGAGTAACCTGGTGTAGCTCTTCCCTGAGAGGCTCTGCCAGCACCTGGCCAATGTAGATGCAGATACTCACAGACAGCCATTGGACTGAGCTCAGGGACACCAATGGAAGAGTTGGGGAAATGATTGAAGGAGCTGAAGGGGATTGCAGCCCCATAGTAAGAACAACAATAATAACTAACCAGATCACCCAGAGCTCCCAGGGACTAAACCACTAACCAAAGAGTACATATGAAGGGACCCACAGCTCCAGATAAATATGTAGCACAACATTGTCTTATCTGGCATCAGTGGGAGGAGAGGCCCTTGGTACTGTGGAGCCTTGATACCCTAGTGTAAGGGGGATGCTAGAAAAGTGAGGTAGGAATGGCTGGGAAGGGGGAGCACTCTCATAAAGGCAAAAGGGGAAGGAGGATGGGATGGGGGATTGTGGAGTGGGAGAGAGAGAGAGAGAGAGAGAGAGAGAGAGAGAGAGAGAGAGAGAGAGAGAGAGAGAGAGAGAGAGAGAGAGAGTTAGTTTTGTCTTTAGTCCCTGACATAATGTTTCAGCTTAGGATTTGAGACATTGTAATGGTACATTAGTGAAGTTTTTAGTAGATACCATACTTGGAAATGATATTTTGATCTTTTCTAGTGACATGTTGGTCAACCCATTAATAAGGACAGTGTAGGGGATGGGTAAACTGCTCAGTATATCAGGTATATTACATGCAGTTTTAAAATATTTATTTTATTATTTCTTATTATATGTATGCATATGAGTCTGTATGTCCACATGAGTGCAGATGTTTGTCAAGGGCAGAAGTGGGCATCAGATTTTTCCAGAGTGGGAGTTATAGGTGAATGTGAGCTGGGTGTTATATGAACTGAAACTTATATCCCCTGTAAAGGCAATATGTGTCCTTAACTTCCAAGCTATCACTTTAGCCTCATAAATGCCATTTTAACATAAGATATCTTAACTTATCATGAAATTTTTACACAACACCTTCAGAAGCTGGGAAGTACCTAAGGACTGAATGAAAAAAGGGGCCAAGTTCCCAGGAATTAGTATTAGACAGAGATGGAACCTAAAGGTTGCAGAAGCTTGGCTCCTGAGGGGATGGCAGGTAGGGAGGGCTCCTAGGTAGGAGAGCTGCAGAGGTTGAATTAAATGTGTCATCTGATATGCTGGAGATAAGGGGAGAGCTACTGTACTCAAAGAAAGGGCTACAATGGGCTATAGAAAAAGGGCTATAGAACTACAATGATGAGAAAGGTTAATAAAGTTGACATGAGGGGTTTAGACAAATGTTTTCCCAGTGTCATGCATTCCAAGGCAACCTCTGCACAGTTGAGATGTTCCCTCTTGTGTCTTGTAACTCACCTGGAGCTACTGCTGTAGACTGTGCTAGAAGTGACCATAAAACTTTCTTGTCTGAGATGTACTGCTAGCTTAGAAGCAGTGGTCTGCTTTGAAAAGGTTGCCACATCTGCTTCAGTTACCAGAGTTTCAGGCTATCTTGAGAACACCCTCCTTCTGAGATTGATGACTCCCTTGCCTTCTTCAATAAAATGTGCTCTCATTTGCTAATTGACATAGCATAGGACATGTGGACCTTGGTCTGTGTGGGAGGGGACATTGGGACTCTGCACACAGCAGCTCCTAAACATATTCAGCAGCAGCAGACCATGAGAGGACCATTTCAACTGATTTTCCCTGCTTTTTCATCTCTTTTGCACATGTCCCATTTAACTCAACATTAAATCACTCTCTCATTACTGCTTTGCTCATATCTTGCTGTAATATATGCTGAGACATAGCTTTTCTTCAATTCCAAGGCTCAGACTTGATTCCTTGTTACTATTCTTTTAAATCTAATCTCTTTTAGTTATAAGCAAAAGTAAATTTCTAATGGCAAATCTGATGCTGCATTCATTCTTGTTTTATTGCAAGCTTTGTGACCTGAGGCCTTATAGGTTTTCCCTCTTACCCCAGGGCATCATTGGGAGATATAGAAAATAAGATTGTTTATGTCAGGTTGCCTAGAACTTTCTGTTTTGTTCAGAAGAACTGCACATTTTCTTTATCTAATTTCCATGCCTGGTAGAAGGAAATTCTACAGGAGCAGTGGGGAGCTGTATTTGAATCTTAAATCTCAATAACCAGTTAGAAAGTGAAATGTATATACAGTTTTCTGTGGTTGATGATTGAGTTGATTTCTCTTAAATTTAGGAATTTTTTTTGAGACAGGATTTCTCTATAGCTCTGGTTGTCCTGGACCTTGTTCTAGAGATCTGGCTCACCTTGATCTAAGAGATCAACCTGTCTATGCCTCTGCCTCTGAGTGCTGGGATTAAAGGTGTATGCCGCCACTCCCAAACAAATTTAGGAATTTTAAAGTGATAATTTGTCTACAAATAGTAAAGCTCAAATAGGACATATAAGAAAGATTTTTTCCATCTAATCATAAAATATTCAATATTTATAATAAAATTTGAATTATTTAATAAACAACATGTCCTATGTACATTGTCAATACAAAAATATTTAGCCACATGTGATTGTATAATTCTCATTCTCATTATCTCGGGGCAGTTTAGTTTGTAAATAATACCTGCTCAATGAGTGAGAGCTGGAAGGAAGAGCAGGAAAAAAGTGAATAGTGATATGAAAGAAAATCTCATAATTACAAAGACATTTCCGAGCATAATAAAAGTTTACTGAGTATTAAACATAGCCCCGTGTAAAGTGGTTCAGATACAAAGTAGTTCATGCATACAAAGTAATTTACAAGAAAAATTTGCTTGTTCATATATATTCTCTCAAGTTCAAATGGATTTCTTTGGTACATGGCAAATACAAGGTCCCAGAGAATTAAAAAGCTCTACCTTTAGAGTTACTGATCCAAGAAAGAGCTTAAGCAACTTTGCAATATAAGAAAGACATTTACAAAGAAATAACAGCAATTGGCACCCTCCTCCAACCCGCTTCAGTATCTAGCACTAAGGACATATTGGTCTTCATGCCTAGCTCCTCTTTCATCACTTCTTCTCCACAGGTAGGCACTGTCTGTATTCTTCCCATGAAGCTCATTGAGGCTTTGGCCTTGGAGTTGGTTTGTGATATTAGGACTTTACTTCTTTTCCCGTGTACCAGCCACTCAACACTCTTGCTCCTTCTGGCATGTCACCTTCCCCAGACACTTACAACAAAAGCAACTCATTTAAGAGATTTGGTGACTGCATTGGGCTTTCTCTTGCTCAGCAGATGAATTTTGACAGTGGAAGTAATAATATCAAAACTGTCTAGCTCATTTACATCACAGATAATGGTGGGAGGGGAAAATACCTTCAGTGTAATCTTACTTTTCCCTTTGCTTACTAATTTTGGATATCCTCCATGTAACAGGCAGAAAAACCAGAGCAGATTGTTGTGGCTACCCAGTGTGCAGTCTTCCTTAGCTTTCCAAAAGAGTCCTTCAGGTGGTGCTGCGCTTGCCTAACAGAAGCACTCATCTGTTGTTTCCCCCCTGCTGCTCCACTGCAGGTCTAGTTCAGTTCCCCTCCCAGCTGCTCCAAGTATTGGCACAAGGTGGTGTGCCCGCTGATCACCCTGGCCAGCAGGGAAGAAAGACTAGCACACCAGTTCCTTCCAGCAGCAGCTTACTCATGAGTTCGTAGTTACTTCATGGTGAAAGGTGTGCCCCCGAATGGTCCGTGAGTGCTGCTTAAATACCCTTCGTAGGACTGCCCATGAGCCCATACCACGTTTTGCGCCATCATTGGCTACAGGCCACTGGCAGGTGGAACCCTCTTGCCAAATAAGGACTTGTTTACTCCTTAGCAGAAGAATGGCAGGCGCCATCTTAAAGGTGCAGCAGCGCTCCACAAGGTGGCACTGTCAGTTCCTCCTGTAGAATTTATAATCTGTGATGTAGGTGAGCAGGTCAATCCGGATGTGCTGTACATGCAGAGAAGGCAGAGTAATTTCTTTCCTAATACATTGTGAGGCTCAAGGCTCTGCAGCACTAAGCAAGCAGAATATGATTATCATGCACAGCGGCATTATCTAGTGGTGATAAACAGGAGGAGAAGGGGTGTTGTTTTTTATAAAAATGTAAGGAGAAAAGAAATATGTTTGGTGGATGTGCTGTCAGGTGTTGGGGAAGGGTATGCCTCTCTGGGCTCATACTAAGGCATCCCATCCCCATGAGGGATCAGCCACACAATGGTGTAGTATAGAATAGAGTTTATCCAGGGCATGCGGAGGAGAGTTGAGATGGTAGTAAAGAGAGAGAAAGGCAGAGAGACAGAGAAAATAGAGGAGTAGAGGCTGGCCATGAGCACATGGAGATAGAGGAGGGAGGGGAACAGGAAGAGAGGGGTAAGGAGTAAGAGGATAGAGCTAGGGCAAGAAGGCAAGATTGAAGAGAGGAAAAGAGTGGCAAGAGTAAGAGAGTAAGAGAGTAAGAGTGAAAGTAAGAGAATAAGAGAGGGAGGAGGGGGAAACAGCCTCTTTTATAATGGGCCATGCCTACCTGTCTATTGCCAAGTAACTGCGGGGAGGAGCATACCTGGCTGGTGCCGTAAGTATGGGGGTAGAGTCCAGACAAAATACCAGGAGCTTGAGCAGTGTCTGGAAGCATCACAAAATTCCTTCTGTCCCTTGCAGAATTATCTGCTGGGTCTCTGGGGTTTAAACCTAGCTCAACCAGAAAGCAGACTTCCTTTCATAGTCCCACGCACTTTAACTTAAGAGCAATAGGAAAAATTATTATTTATCAAGGCAGGCTAGAACTAAAACATTAATTATTAAGTGACTTTGACATATTGCAGTAGCAAAAACAAAAACAAAAAAACAAAAAAACAACAAGAAAAAAAACCATTTTGGATTAGCAGAGAAACACTTGGGTTAGAGTTGGTGTGGACCAGAATGGAAAGAAATTAGAGAGCTGACAGCAACAGCATGAGCTGTGGTCCTGGACAGAAAGTGAGTGTGTCCAGGCATGATTAGTACCATGCCACAGACTGAGCAGGCAGGCATGCAGGCTGTGGGAACAGGCTGGGGGCACCAGCTCAGGGCTTTTGTCTATGGGCAAGTAGCACTGATCTTCCAGAGAAGAACTGAGAATGCTCTGTTTCTGACCTGGGCTGGTTCACCTCACTTTAGACAATCTGGTATTTCCCTGCCCCTGGGCAGTGGCATGGGATGCACACATGTGCAGCCGAGGCACCAGGCTCATGCCTGCTGGGGCATTCTCAAGAGCAAGGAGCCACAACAAGAGACTATCTTTGTTATTTCACCTCCACCTCTGCAGCCCCATTGTTCCAAGGACAGCCAAAGATGGTATCAAGGTGACAATGGTGTGTTGTACAGGCACCCAGCCTGCTGTAGGTCATGGGCAGAGTTGGGGCCATGGTGCACCTCGGCAGGGAGGGTAGAGGGAGGGGAGCACATGCAGCAAGCAAGATGGGCAAGATGATCGCTTACAGAGCTTATATCTAGCTCTTATCCCCCAACCTTCTCCCCACCGGCCACAGAGCTCATGCCCAAGCTACAAAACTGCTGGGCAGGGGGTGGTGGCAGGGCAGGGGGAGGAGTCCTGGCCAGGGAGAAAGAGTGTGCAGTGTGAGAGAGGGGGGAGGGAGGGAGTGCAGGGGCAGATGGTCATGGGAAAGAGCATCTCAGCGAACTGTCTCAGGGCAGGGTGAAAAGGCGAGCAAGGGAATCAGGTGGGGAGGGTGAACCCTACGAATTGCTAGCAGAATTGTTTAAGAGTGTCCCTTAATTTAGAGATATTGCTTGCTGGGTACTGTGAATTAGACCTGGAAACACCCCAGTAAATAGGGACAAGGTATCAAAGACCAACCCATTGGGTATGAAAGTTACTAAAAACATTCCTTCAAGTGTCCTGAGAATGAAATTTAATAACAAAATATAAATGTGCAGCCATGCTAGGTGACCTTATCATCACATTGGTGCTAGGGGCTGTGGTGAGTCCCAGACTCATGAAAGACAGCAGCCAACCTAAGCTTAGGGATTTGTCTACAGCAACAAGTGAAAACCACTTCTGAGAAGGGGTGAGGGGCATCATCCAAGGTTTAAGAGTCCTAGTATGGAGGGTCAGTATAAAGACTGAATGGCCCCATCCTCAAGGGCAGCAGAGGAGTTGTTCTGAGCTCAAAAACACTCCTCTGGGACCAGGGGGACATTTACACTAACCACTGGGGGAAGGGTAGCTTAACCAGTTTTCTGAAGTTTGGGCTAGTAAGCGATGGCTCTCCAAGCAGTAGCAGGGGGGATGTGAATCTTCAGAGTTTCTAAATCTGAGTCACAGAACCAGATTTTGTGTTTTATAAAAAGATAAGGAGAGAAGGAATATGTTTGGTGGATGTACAGTCAGTGTGGGGGAAGGGTGTACCTCTGTGGGCTCATGCTGAGACATCCCTTCCCTGTGAGGGACCAGCCACAAAGAATAGCATTTATTCAGGGCATGGGGAGTGGAGTTGAGAGGGTAGTAGAGACAGAGAAAGGCAGAAAGAGAGAGAGTAGAGGAGTAGAGGCTGGCCATTAATTAGCACATGGAGAGAGAGGGGGGAGTGGAATGGGGAGAGAGAGGGAGGAGGGAAAAGGGGAGGTAGGGAGTAAGGAGCAAAATGACAGAGCTAGAGCAAGAAGGCAAGAGTGAGAGGAGGGGGCAAGCAGCCCCTTTTACAGTGAGTCAGCACATCTGACTGTTGCCAGGTAACTGTGGAGTGGGACCTAGACAAAATGCTCACAGGAGGCTTGTGCTTCAAAGTATGAATTCAAAGTTTAAGTATTGGGGTGCTAATCCCTTGATGCAGCAATGTTGAGCACAGGAGCTTTAATGATACTATAAAAGCGAGTTTGTTGAGTTCAGCCTCTTCTCTGTCTTGTTAATGCATTTTGTCCCCTTTTTGCTGTTTCCTACAGATGGTGTAGGGAGGGCCTCACCATACACAGCACTTTGATCTTAGACTTCTCACTTTCCATAATCCCAGAGCTAAATCTATGTTTTTTATATGTTACTGGTTTGTGTTCATTGCATCCACACTTAATATACTGTAATAGTCCAATAGTTGGGGGTCTTTCTTGGCATTTGTACTTTCATTCATTTCTTTCACGTACAAGGTTGCTGAGCATTTTATGACTCTCAGGGGAAACCTAGATAGATTTTATGTCTGCTTCAGAAGAGAAGGGGGTAGATGAAGTTCCAGTTTCTATGACCTGCCACTCAAGGAAGTAAGGTAATATACTGAGGAAGGTGAGAGGTCTTCTGTTTATTTCAGCTTTAAATATTCAATATGCCCAGGTGTTGTATCTCAGATTAGCATTTCTTGTGCCTCTTCAGCTATTAACACTCACTGGGGAAGTTGCAGTTAATTGGGGATCCCTCACCTCCTTCAGGTGCCCAGAGACCAGATGTAGAAATTCTTCTGTGGTTCATATGCTGACATTGGCTGGGGATGAACGCTGAGATAGGTTTTTCTCCTGCCCAGCTCTTATCACTTCTTAGCCCTGATTCCTGGAATCACATTACCAAACAATTGCTCGAAGTTGCCTCTTTTCTTCAAGCTGTGCTTCAGAGAATGACACTATTATCAGAAGTCAGAATATCAGGCACTAAGGCACTTTTACAATGGGAGAGACCTGTTCTGTTAGTGAGTCCACTTCCTGAAGCCTGCTGGCAAACAAGTGAATAAATAAATACGAATCACCATCATCCTGATGACTGTGAAAGCTACTGGTAAGGAAAGCAGTGGATTAGACCTACTGATGTGACTGATGCCCTGGCTTTCTTGAAGGACACAAATCATTCCTTCCCTCCTTAAATTCATTTTAGATTTCATTATGGGGAACTGTCTTAGTCACTGTTCTATTCTGAAGAGATGCCATGACCATGACAACTCTTATAAGGGAAAATATTTAAGTAGACCTTGCTTACAGTTTCAGAGGTTTAGTCCATTATCATCATGGACGAGAGCATAGTGGCAGGCAGGCATGGTGCTGGAGGAGTAGTTGAGAACTACAACCTGATCCACAGCCAGAGAGAAACTTGATCTGGCTTCTGCTTTTTGAAACCCTAGTATCTACCCCGAGTGGCATACCTCCTCCATCAAGTCCACACTAATCCTTAATCTTTTCAAATAGTCCCACTCCCTGATAAGTAAGGATTCAAACATATGAGCCTGTGAGGGAACATTCTTAGTCAAATAGAAACAGGAGCTAAAGTCACATTACTAATTAATATAGAAAAAAACATATCCAGATTTACAAATTTTAGGATATTGACTAAAATCTTGCCTAAGCCATCTTGTCTTTCATTGCCATGAGTAAAGTCCAAGAGAGCCTTACATGCTGCTTCTGCGTTCCCTTTGAGTTCATGAAGAGTTAGTGACCTCCACATGCCCCTAGTTCTGCCAGTATTGGCCTCCTATTACTTTCCTCTTAGTTTCTTATATAATAATTCAGATTTTAAAATAGGAATTAGATACACAAAGATAGCCTAAAAAGTGGCCTAGATTTAGAGTTCTTATATCATTGTTCTTAAGGATTATGAACTGTCTTATTTTTCACAAGATTTTTCCTAGCTAAGTATGTTTTTTTTTCATTTACTTAGGTTTTTTTTTTTTTTTCAGGCAGCAGTTTGCAAAAATGTAGAGAATCAAGAGACATTAGAAAGATACACATTATCATAGATACTTTGTCTCTTGAAAGTCAACCCCATTTATGGAAAAAAGCAAGAACAGTTGTGCTTTATGCACCTGAATACATTTGTTTTAGGATTTTGTCTTTTTGGAAGGCACAACTATATAGCCAAAACTGCTATAGCCCCAAGGCATAGCTGTCAAGAAAAAAATCACCAAAAGGAAATTGCTTCATTAAAACCAAGCTTTTCTTTGTTCATTAGGCTTTAGCCAGATGGGAATTCAGTGTTTTTAAGCAGACATTCATGTGGGATTTTGTTTCTGACATTGATGAATGACTGCCTGAATCTCAAGATGAAAGTTTTCACCCTGGGCTCTGACTGCAACTTTTGTTATTCATAGCAGAAGCCACACCAGTCCACAGCTGAACAGCCACAGTATTAAGACACAGCTGTCTTACTGTACTGCTGGTCATACTGGAGCACCCTGATCTGCCTTTGCTCTGTTGCCTCCAGCATGTATGAACTTTTCCAGGTATCTTTTATAAGGATCATTATAGACTGAACATGGTAGTTCATCTTTCAGCATTTGTAGTTGGTTCTTTGTGGTAGTGTACCACAGAAAGTTAATGGTAGAAGATTATAATTATGCATTACATAACAATGGAGATGATGCCTTTGGAGATTTCTCTGAATATTAGTACTATTCTAATCAGTAGTTTTAGAATATTAGAATTTCTGAAGTATGAAAACATCAGAGTATACTTATCTAAACCTGGAAAGTTGGAACATTTCTAGGGTAGGCTACAAAAGTGCACAGCATGTCACCTTACTGAGAAATTGTAGCACAATTCCAAGTATCTGTGTTTACAAATATGTGTAAACCTTGAAAAGTGCTGTGAAAGATGATGTTGGCACCATTGTGAGCTTGAACCCAGGAAGGATGAATTGTACCACAGTCTAAAGCAATGGAGATTTTCTCCGCCTTTATAATCCATGGCTCCATTTTTGAATATATGGTTGAAGCATTATCACAAATCAAATGATGGTAAATATTTGGAGGAAGAGAAGTTAATAATTTTTCTTGGTCACTTAGTAAATAGGTCAAACCAAATTTAAAAAAAAAAATTATCTTAGCCGGGCGGTGGTGGAGCACGCCTTTAATCCCAGCACTTGGGAGGCAGAGGCAGGCGGATCTCTGAGTTCGAGGCCAGCCTGGTCTACAGAGTGAGTTCCAGGACAGCCAGGGCTAAACAGAGAAACCCTGTCTCAAAAAAAAAAAAAAACATTATCTTACTTAAAGCCTTTTTTTTTTTCACTGTGTGTGTGTGTGTGTGTGTGTGTGTGTGTGTGTGTATGTAGTGATTGAAATTGTGTTGGATATACTCAATTAGAGCTGTGGTAAAACACCAGCTTAATTGTGACTGGCTATATCTTTGGGCATATAGTTAAATTCCCTCCCTCTTCTGGTTTTGTTATCCAAAAACAAAAACAAAAAACAAACAAACACCCACAACCAAAACCAGTTGTACTATACTGCAGCTTTGATTTGCATTTCCACAATGATTCATGATGTTGAGTATATTTCTTTACTCTTTTTGACCATTGTCTTAGTTTCTTTTTACATTTCTGTGATAAAACTCCCTCAGAAAGGGAAGACACAGGCCTCAGAAGTGGCAGGGCAGCCAGCTCAGGATTCTTTCTACCTCCTTCTACACCTAGGAGGGAGAGGAGATCCACAGCCCTCTCTATGCCTTCAAAGCAAGCAGAGAGCTTGCCTCCAGGCAGTGCTCTAACCCAGGGACTCAGGTGAGATCACCATTTTCTCTCTCTCTGGTGACTTTCTAATGTGGAACTAGCTGGGAGGCACAGGCCTCAGAAGCTGCAGGGTCACCAGCACAGGACCCTTTCTACCTCCCTCTACACCTAGGAAGGACAGTGGATCCACAGCCCTCTCTGTCCCTCCCCACACATGAAGAACTTGCCTTCAGGGAGTGCTCCAACCCAGGGACTCAGGAAGAACCAGCCAGGAGGCATAGGCCTCAGAAGTGTCAGGGCAGCTGGCAAAAAGTCCCCTCTACCTCCATCTACACCTAGGAGGGACAGCAGATCCACAGCCTTCTCTGCAACTATCCCACAAGTAAAAAGTCTGTCTCCAAGGTTTGCTCTGACGCCAGGACTCAAGAGGGATGACCACTCCACAGCCCTCTGCATGCAGGTCTTAGCAGAAGAGAGCTGATCTCTCAGAAGTGCTGACACAGGCTTACAGACCCACAAAAGGAATAAGTTCTAGCTAGAGACAGCAAGAACATCTAACACCAGAGATCAACAGATGGTGAAAGGCAAACGTAAGAATCTTAGCAACAGAAACCAAGACTACTTGACTTCATCAGAACCTAGTACTCCCACGATAGCAAGTCCTGGATATCCCAAAATACCAGAAAGCAAGATTTGGATCTAAAATCATATCTTATAATGGTGATAGAGGAATTTAAGAAAGACATGAATAACTCCCTTAAAGAATTACAGGAGAACATGAATAAACAAGTAGAAGCCCTTAAAGAAGAAACACAAAAATCCCTTAAAGAACTACAGGAAATCACAACCAAACAGGTGAAGGAATTGAGCAAAACCATCCAGGACATAAAAATGGAAGTAGAAACAGTTAAGAAATCACAAAGGGAGACAACTCAGGAGATAGAAATACTAGGAAAGAAGTCAGGAGCCATAGATGCAAGCATCACCAATAGAATACAAAAGATACAAGAGAGAATCTCAGGTGCAGAAGATACCATAGAAAACATTGACACAACAGTCAAAGAAAACACAAAATGCAAAAAGCTTCTAACCCAAAACATCCAGGAAATCCAGGACACAATGAGAAGACCAAACCTAAGGATAATAAGTATTGAAGAGAGTGAAAACCTCCAACTTAAAGGCAAAGTAAATATCTTCAACAAAATTATAAAAGAAAACTTCCCTAACCTAAAGAAAGAGATGCCCATGAACATACAAGAAGCCTGTAGAACTCCAAATAGACTGGACCAGAAAAGAAATTCCTCCTGCCATTTAATAGTCAAAATACCAAATGCACAAAACAAAGAAAGAATATTAAAAGCAGTGAGGGAAAAAGGTCAAGTAACATAAAAAGGCAGACTATGAGAATTATACCAGATTCTTGCCAGAGATTATGAAAGCCAGAAGATCATGGGTTGTTATCATATGGACCCTAAGAGAATACAAATATCAGCCCAGGCTACTATACCCAGCAAAACTCTCAATTACCATAGATGGAGAAACCAAAGTATTCCATGACAAAACCAAATTTACACAATATATTTCCACAAATCCAGCCCTTCAAAGGATAATAAATGGAAAACTTCAACACAAGGAGGTAAAAACTACATCTGAGAAAAAGCATAAAAGTAATCTTTCAACAAAAGTAAAAGAAGATAGCTACATGAACAGAATTCCAACTCTAACAACAAAAATAACAGGAAGCAACAATTACTTGGAAGCCATCAAAACAATCATCCATCATGATCAAGTAAGGTTCATCCAGAGATGCAGGGATGGTTCAATATTTGGAAATCCATCAACGTAATTCACTATATAAACATACTCAAAGAAACAAACCATATGATCATCTCATTAGATGCAGGGATGGTTCAATATTTGGAAATCCATCAATGTAATTCACTATATAAACATACTCAAAGAAACAAAACATATGATCATCTCATTAGATGCTGAGAAAACATTTGACAAAATCCAACATCCCTTCATGATAGAAGTCTTGGAAAGATCAGGAATTCAATACTTAAACATAGTAAAACCAAGATACAACAAACCAGTAGCCAACATCAAACGAAATAGAGAGAAACTTGAAGCAATCCCACTAAAATCAGGGACTAGACAAGGCTGCCCACTCTCTCCCTACCTATTTAATATTGTACTTGAAGTCCTAGCCAGAGCAATTAGACGACAAAAGGAGATCAAAGGGATACGGATTAGAAAGGAAGAAGTCAAATTATCACTATTTGTTGATGATATGATAGTATACTTAAACGACCCCAAAAATTCCACCAGAAAGCTCCTAAACCTGATAAATGACTTCAGCAAAGTAGCTGGATAGGATATAAAATTAACTCAACCAAATCAGTAGCCTTTCTCTACACAAAGGATAAACAGGCAGAGAAAGAAATTAGGGAACCAATACCCTTCACAATAGTCACAAATAATATAAAATACCTTGGTTTGACTTTAACTAAGCAAGTAAAAGATCTGTTTGACAAGAACTTCAAGTCTCTTAAGAAGGAAATTGAAGAAGATCTCAGAAGACAGAAAGATCTCCCATGCTCATGGATTGGAAGGATTAATATAGTAAAAATGGCCATCTTGCTAAAAGCAATCTACAGATTCAATGCAATCCCCATCAAAATTCCAACTCAATTCTTCAGAGAGTTAGAAAGAGCAATTTGCAAATTTATCTGGAATAACAAAAAACCCAGGATAGCCAAAACTATTCTCAATAATAAAGGAACCTCTGGTGGAATCGCCATCCCAGTCTTTACTGTACTACAGAGCATTTGTGATAAAAACTGCATGGTATTGATACAGTGAAAAGCAGGTAGATCACTGAAATAGAATTGAAGACCCAGAAATGAACCCACACACCTATAATCACTTGGTCTTTGACAAAGGAGCTAAAACGATCCAGTGGAAAAAAAGACAGCATTTTCAACAGATGGTGCTGGCTCAACTGGAGGTTAACATGTAGAAAAATGCAAATCGATCCATTCCTTTCTCCTTGTACAAAGCTCAAGTCCAAGTGGATCAGGGACCTCCACATCAAAGCACACATACTAAAACTAATAGAAAAGAAAGTGGGAACAACCTCAAGTACATGTGCATAGGGGAAAATTTCCTGAACCGAACACCAATAGCTTTTGCTCTAAGATCAAGAATTGACAAATGGAACCTCATAAAATTGCAAAACTTTTGTAAGGCAAAAGACACTGTTAATAGGACAAAAACAACAACCAACAAATTGGGAAAAAGATCTTTACCAATCTGATAGAGGGCTAATATCCAATATATACAAAGAACTCAAGACGTTAGATTCCAGAGAACCAAATAACCCTATTAAATAATGGGGTACAGAGCTAAAAACGAATTCTCAATTGATGAATACTGAATGGCTGAGAAGCACCTAAAGAAATATTCAACATCCTTAGTCATCAGGGAAATGCAAATCAAAACAGCCCTGAGATTCCACCTCACATCAGTCAGAATGGCTAGGATAAAAAACTCAGGTGACAGCAGATGCTGGAGAGGTTGTGGAGAAAGAGGAACATTACTTCATTGCTGGTAGGATTGCAAACTGGTACAACCACTATGGAAATCAGTTTGGCAGTTCCTCTGGAAACTGGACATAATTCTACCAGAGGATCCAGCTATACTACTTCTGGGCATATACCCAAAAGATACAGTAACATGTAATAAAGGCACATGCTCCACCATGTTCATAGCAGCCTCACTTTATTTATAATAGCCAGAAACTGGAAACAACCTCAACAGAGGAATGGATACAGAAATTGTGGTACATCTACACAATGGAGTACTACTCAGCTATTAAAAACAATGAATTTATGAAATTCTTAGGGAAATGGATGGATCTGGAGAATATCATCCTGATTGAGGTAACCCAATCACAAAAGAACACACATGGTATGCACTCTCTGATAAGTGGATATTAGCCCAGAAGATCAGAATACACAAAGTACAAACCACATACCACAAGAAACTCAAGAAGAAGGAAGACCAAAATGTGGACATTTCATTACTTCTTAAAAGGAGGAGCAAAATATCTTCGGAAGGTGTTGCAGAGATTAACTATGGAGCAGAGACTGAAGGAAAGACAAGCCAGCCTGATATAGCTATCTCCTGATAGGTTCTGACAGTACCTGACTAGTACAGATGTAGAGGCTCAAAGCCATCCATTGAATTGAGTACAGGGTCCCCAGTGAAGGAGTTAGAGAATGGACCAAAGGACCTGAAGGGTTTGCTGCCCCTTAGGATGAACAACAATATGAACTAACTAGTAACTTCAGAGCTCCCAGGGTCTCAACCACCAACCAAGGACTATACATGGTGGGACTGATTGTTCTGGCAGCATGTGTATAGTAGAGGATTGCAAAGTCAATCATCAATGGGAGGAGAGGCCCTTGGCCCTGTGAAGGTTCTGTACCCCAGTGTAGGGGAATGCCAAGGCCAATAAGTGGGAGAGGGTGGCGTGGCAAGCAGGGGGAGGGAGGAGGCAACAGGGATTTGTTCTTGTTGTTTTTTGTTTTTTGGTTTTTTTTGGTCTGTTTTTTTGTTTTGTTTTGTTTTGTTTGTTTGTGTTTTTTGGGGGGTGTGGGTACTGAGAAAGGAGAAATCATATGGCATGTAAATAAAGAAAATATCTGGAAATAAAAAGTACACGTGGTGGGACTAATGACTCTAGCAGCGTATTTATAACAGAGAATGTCCAAGTTGGTCATCGATGGGAGGAGAGGACCTTGGCCCTGTGAAGGTTCTATACCCCATTGTAGGGGAATGCCAGGGCCAGTAAGTAGGAGAGGGTGGGATGATGGGTAGGAGGAGCGGGGAGGGAACAGGGGTTTGTTTTTGTCTTTATTTTCTTATTTTATTTATTTTTTTCTTTTTTTTTTCGGAGGAGAACCTGGAGAAGGAAATATTGTATGACATATAATGAAAGAAAACATGTAATAATAATAGAAAATACCCTCAGAAAGCCAATTTAAAAAAGAAAGGCTTAGTCTGCCTATGGTCCGTCAGTGGTGGGAAGTCAAGGAAGCAGGAGCTTGAGTCAGCTGATCTCATTATATCCACTCTAAGGAGCAAAGAGTAATGAATGCTGCTGTTGTTGCTCTTCAGGTCCCTTCTTCTGTTTGTAGAGGTCAGGATCCTAAGCAGGGGATTGTCCCACACCGTGGCTGAATCTTCCCATCTAAATAAACACAATCAAGAAAATCCTCACGGGCATGCTCAGAGACTCATGTCCACACTAACCATCATAACCATTCTTGTGCCTTTTTTTGACAAAATGTCCATTTGAATCTTTTCCCCATTTTAAAATTGATTTGTTTGCTAAAAAACAGTGTGCAACATTATCTTTCTTCTAGCAGTTTATCCCTCAGCAATAAGAAAACAAGTAAAAAAATTCCCAAGCACAACAGGCACAAAGTTTTGGAAAATTAAAACTTGTGCACTGTGAATCAGAATATAAATTTGTACATTTGCTTTGGCAGGAATGTATAACAATGCTTCTCTCCTCCCCGAAGCCACAACAGTCAGGGAGACAGCCAACCCGAATGTGCATCCATGGACAGGTAGACAGAGAAATATAGTATCTAATACAAGGAATGTCATCCAACCTGAACCTGAACAAAGGGACATCCCAAACATGAGGACAGTATGTGAAGTGAATAATCAAGCACCTAACTGTATGATTTTATCTGTAGCAGTCATCTGAACTAACTCACAGAAACAGGAAAAGGAATGGAAGACCATACGGGGAGCTGCTTTTTAATGTGCATAAAGTTTCAGTTACACAGGATGAACAAGACTGAAGACACAGAAAATTATGGATCAGAATAAGAGACAAAAAGATGAAAATGAAAGTGAGAGACAGGAGCTAGAAAAGATGCTAGAGCAAAGGATGCAACAGCTCAGAGGAGAATGAGGGTTGTAAAAGAATGAGGGTTGAAAAGAGGAGAATGAGGGTTGTAGACAGAAGCTGGAAGAGAGGCTAGAACAGAAATTTCTGAAGTTTCATTTCCTTTATGAAGAGTCCTCAGTAGCCAATTTATAAATAAGTATGATACCTCTAATTCAGGTATTGATTGGTTTAATGTTGGTCAGGAGTGCATGCACAGAGATGAGCTTACCAACAGTTACAAAAGCTGCTCTTTGTTCCTGTCCTCATTGAAAATTAACAGATTTTCTAGTAGCCCTCTAGAGAGTTTTTAAAATAATTTGTAAATATGGTATATGATTTCTCTAGTATGTAAAAATAACAACTAGGAGTTATATCTGAGTTTTGTCTCTGGGTGGTGAGATTAAATATATGGACCACCACTACCTTGTTCACTGTAACTCCAGGATATATATTAAAAAAAAAATTCCTAATTTATAGAGATCCACCTATCTCTGTTGGGATTAAAAGTATGGGATACTATCACCCTGCTCAAATATTTTATTTTAGACCAGAATCACTCCAGCTCTTACAGATTTAGGAAACACATTTGAACTGTACTTAAAATTTACTTAAAACATTTTAAATCTCTTAACGTTTTTTTAATAACAAACAAAATTATCCTTTTAATTTAAGAATAAAAATAACTCTAAAGCTGTTGCCCAAGATGGTATCGGCCATGTGGCAATCTACAGTCTAACATTCTAACATGTTTTACGAAAACCCATTTTTTCATTTCATGCTAGAAAGGCATGTGTGTCTTTGGCAAATCATCATTCACATATAGTAGTGTTTTTACTTTAAAAAAATGCTTGATTAAATGAAAAGCATCTGTTAGACTTTTAAGTTAGTGTGGATTGCATGACCAAGTTGTGTGGTAAACTATTTCCTCTACTTATTCATAAGATCTCTCCTGTTTGAATCTAATTCTTATCAAGTTTGATGTTATCCACAAGCTATCAGAGCCAGCTTTTCCACACTTTTTGGGCGAAGTGTAGGGCTAGATCACCTGAGTAGAAGAAGTTAGCTATTTCCTCTGTTGGGTTTTTCTTCAGGGCTTCTAATGTTGTCTTTTTGTCCTGTGGATTTAATTTTAATGGTAATTTGCCATAGAGACTCTCTTTTCTGGCCTTCTCTATTTGGTGTTCTGTGGGCGTATTGTATCTCTGTGAGTGTGCTTTCTCTTCATTAGGGGATATTTTCTCCTAGGATCCTATTGACCATCTTATAAAGACCAGGAACTCTTATTCATCTGTAGCTGTATTTCACAGATTTGGTTTTATCATGACATCTACAGTTTTTGCATACTCTTTTAGCATGTTTAAAAACTTTATTTTTATATTTTTGTTTAAGTGGCTTAATTCTTTTCTTTAACCTTTGAGTCCAATTATTCTGTTGTGGCCGAACCTTTCCCTAATGAATAAAGATTTCAAGGAGCCAATCACTGGGCAAGTAGGAAGGACTTTCAGGTTGGGAGAGGAAGAGGGGAAGCAGGAGAAGAGATAGGGCCTTTCTAATGGGAGAGCTGATGAAGGACAAAATGTTAGTGTGTTCTGCCTTGTGCTGTGGATCATATGTAGGTTTTCATCTCCTGATCCAGCTCCATGCTTGCATGCCTATTACTATGTTCTTTGTCGTGATGGTCATTAACTCTAATCATCTGGAACTGTGAGCCCTCAAATTAAATGCTTTCTTTTATAAATTTCCTTGGCCATCGTGTTTTGTCATGGCAATAGGTAAGTAACTAAGGCAAAGTATAAATATCTGGTATGTCATTCTTTCTGATACTAAATGATGGTTTTTGATTGGACAGACATGGGTAATTCCAAATTAGTGGTACTCAAGACAGTGTATAAATAGGACAAATGTCTGGATCTGTTTGGACTGTGTGGAAAGCTATGTTACCCAAGCTATACCTAGGAACATGAGAATGGTGTGGATTGAACTCCTTAACTCTGAATTTTGAAATACTTTTTTTGCTTGCCATATATTCACAGGTATTATTGCAGAAGCACACAGTGAGCCCTTTAGACTTATTTATTAATTTAATGAATACATAAATGAGTTGACTATCTACAAGCCATTAACTTAGATTTCATGATACTTATGCAGGTTATTTGTTATACAGTAGGTCAAGCACTGATTGTGTATGGCTTCATAGAATTTATTGGGTAGTGGTTTTTTTTGTTTCAATTTTATGGACTACTTTGAGAAATATTGGTATTAAGACTTCTTTGAGTCTCTGATGAAATTCTGCACTAAACCCATCTGGTCCTTTTTTTGATTGGGAGACTTTTAATGACTGCTCCTATTTCTTTAGGAATTATGGGACTATTTTCATGGTTTATCTGATACTGATTTAAGTATGGTAACTGGTATCTCTCTAGAAAACCATCCATTTCATCTAGATTTTTCAGTTCTAATGAGTATAGGCTTTTGTAATAATTGTTTAATTTTTTCAGTTTCTGTTGTTATGTTTCCCTCTTCATTTCTGATTTTGTTAATTTGGATATTTCTCAAACTATTCCACAAAATAGAAACAGAAGGAACCCTACATAATATGTTCTGTGAAGCCACAGTTATACTGATAGCTAAACCACACATAGACCTAACAAAAAAGAAAACTTCAGACCAATTTCTCTCATGAAATTTTTTTTTGTTTTTGTTTTTGTTTTTGTTTTCTTGAAACAGGGTTTCTCTGTATAGCCCTGGCTATCCTGGAACTCATTCTGTAGACAAGACTGGCCTCAAACTCAGAAATCTGCCTGTCTTTGCCTCCCAAGGCGAGCACCACCACTGCCCAACTTCTCTCATGAATATTGATGAGAAAACACTCAATAAAATTCTTGCAAACCCAATCCAAGAACACATCAAAATGAAAAGGAGGCTTCATTCCAGGGATGCAGGGATGGTTCAATATACAGAAATCCATCAACGTATTCCACTATATAAACAACTTAAAGAAAAAAATCACATGATCATCTAATTAGATGGTGAAAAAGCCTTTAACAAAATAGAACATCCCTTCATGTTAAAGGTATTGGAGATATCAGGAATTTAAGATCCATACATAAGCATAATAAAAGCAATATATAGCAAACAAGTAGCCAACATCAAACTAAATGGAGAGAAACTTGAAGCAATCCCACTAAAATCAGGGACCAGACAAGGTTACCCACCATCTCCCTACCAATTCAAGATTGTGTTCCCAGTCCTAGGAAGAGCAATTAGGCAACAAAAGTAGATCAAATGGATACAAATTGGAAAGGGGAAGTCAAAGTCTCACTATTTGTAGATGATATGATCGTACATATAAGTGACCATATAAATTCTACCAGAGAACTCCTATAGCTGAGGAATAACTTCAGCAATGTAGGTGGTTATAAAATGTTTTCTTTTTATTTAATCATTATTTTCTTTTATTATTATTAATCATTCCATTTGTTTACATCTCAAATGATATCTCACTTCCTGGTTACCCCTCCACCAACCCTCATCCCATGATATCCTATTTCCCAGTTACCCCTCTACCTCACTATCCCACGTCTGTCCTCCCTCCTCACTTTTGTCTGTATGAGAGTGCTCCCACACTCACCCACACTCTCCTGGCCCACTGCTCCAGCTTCTCTCTATTCACAGACTAAGGACCTCTCGTCCTATTGCTGTCAGGCAAGGCCATTGTCTGGTACATATGTTTCTAGAGCCATAGATCACTCCAGGTATACTCCTTGGTTGGTGGTCTAGTCCCTGGGTGAACTAGGTTGTCAGGCCAGCCTATGTTGTTCTTCCAATGGGGTTGCAATCCCCCTCTGCTCTGCCAGTCCTTCTGGCAACTCCCTCACCAGGTTCTCTGAGTTCAGCCCAATGGTTGGCTCCAAGCATCTGCATGTGCATTGGTCAGTAGCTGCCTGAATGTCCCCAGGAACTGTCACATTTGGTTCCTGTCGACAAGCATCTCCTGATCATGGCAATAGTGTTGGGTTTGGTGTCTGCAGACATGATGTATCCCCAGATGGGGCCATTCCATGGTTGGCTCTTTCTTCAGTCTCTGTTCCATTTTTTGTCCCCATTCTTCCTTTGGACAGGAACATTTCTGGGTTAAAAAACTTTAAGATGGGTGGGTGGTCCCATCCCTTTACCAGGGGCCATGCCTATCTACTGGAGGTGGTCTAACTCCCCCTTCTCTTCTCATTACAGTTAAAGTCTATTCCATTGGGTCCTGGGAACCTCCCATTTGTCTGGTGTCTTGGACCCTCCACTGGCTATCCCCAGTTCCTTATCCCCCCTGCTACCTCTTTTTATTCTATTTCCTCACCCTCTGTACCTCTCTCACCAGATTCTGATACTGCCACCCTTATTCCCTCCTCTCCTTTTCTCCCTCCCTTGTCCTCCTTTCATTCTATCTCCCACAATCATCCTGTTCACCCCTCAATGCAGGATTGAAGAATCCATTCCCTGGACTTACTTCCTTCTACACTCCATATGGTCAGTAGGTTGTATCATAGGCATTGTGAGCTTTTGATTATTATTACTGACTACTTAACTCAAACAAATCAGTAGCCTGCTCTACTCAAAGGATAAACAGGCTGAGAAAGAAATTAGGAAAATGACACCCTTCACAATAGTCACAGATAGTATAAAAAAACTTAATGTGACTCTAAACAAGCAAGTGAAAGATCTGTATGGCAAAAACTTTAAGTCTCTGAAGAAAGAAGTCAAAGAAGACCTCTGAAGATGGGAAGATCTTCCATGCTCATGGATTGGCAGGATTAACCTAATAAAAATGGCTACCTCACCAAAAGTAATCTATAGATTCAATGCAATCCCCATCAGAATTTCAACTCAATTCTTCATAGAGATAGAAAGAGCAATTCTCAATTTTACTTGGAATAACAAAAAACCCAGGATACTGAAAACCATTTTTAACAATAAAAGAACTTCTGGGGAAAAACTTCATGCATGACTTCAAGCTATACTACAGAACAATAGTAGTAAAAACCACATAGTACAGATACAGACAGGTAGATCAATGGAATAGAATTGAAGACCCAGAAATGAATGCACAAACCTATGGTCATTTGATCTTTGCCAAAGAATACAAAGCCATCCAGTGGAAAAAAAAGGCAGTGTTTTCAACAAATGGTGCTGGTTCAACTGACAGCATATAGAAGAATGAATATTGATCCATTCTTATCTCCTTGTACAAAGCTTGAGTCCAAGTGGATCAAGGACCTCCACATAAAACAAGATGCACTGAATCTAATAGACTAGATAGTGAGAAAGACCCTCGAACACATCGGCACAGGGGAAATTTCCTGAACAGAACACCAATGGCTTATGTGCTAAGATCAGCAACTGACAAATGGGACGTCATAAAGTTGAAAAGCTGCTGTAAGGCAAAGTGTAAATGCTTCCATCCTACTTAGAACAGTAAACAAACAAAATAATCACAGGAGGTAGAGGTAGGGAGGGACCAAGGAGGGACAGAGGTAAGGGAGGAAGAAAGGGGGCTGGAGCAGGTATTGGAAGGTGTCCAAGGAGAAAAGTACAGAGGATCAGGAAATGGAATAGAAACATGCAGCAGAGCAGGGTGGATAACTGGGGTAGCCACTAGTAATTCCCAGTCTCCAAGGAAGTGAGAGGTTCGCAGGAACCAATGGTGATGACTTTAGCTGAACTATCCAACAATGGAGAGATACAGCCTGTAGAGATCACCTCCAGTAGACAGGCATGGCCCACAGTTGAGGGTGTGGCCACCCATGCATCTCATTATTTTAAACCCAGAAATACCCCTGTCCAAAGGAAAGACAGGGACAAAAAATGGAACAGAGACTGAAGGATAGGCTATCCAGAGACTACCTCATCTAGGGATCCATCTCATCTGCAGACACCAAACCCTCACACTATTACTAATATCAAGAAGTGCTTGCTGACAGGAGCTTGATATGGTTGTTCCCTGAAAGGTTCTACCAGCACCTGATCAATACAGATGCAGATGTAGGGGGACACTAGAAGGGTGAGATCGGAGTGGGTGAGGCTGTGGATGGCACACTCCTAGAGGGAAAGGGGAGGGGATTAGGGAGGATGGGATAGGTGGTTGGTGGAGGGATAAGTGGGAAGGGGGATATCATTTGAAATGTAAATGAATAAAATGATTAATAAATAAATAATTATACTGACTTCCTATTTTGACATGAATTTTATATCTGTGTTTACTAAATGGGATAAAAAGTAAATTTGTGTGCAGCAGGGGTCTCATACTTATCATATCAATGATTTATTTGTCAGTTCTGGAAAATTCTCAGTCGTTATCTTCTACAATAGTACTTCTGGATTGTTCTTATGGTTGTATATCCAATTAAAACATATATAAGGCTGGGGATTCACTCAGTAGTAAAACATATAACTGGGTGATTAATATGACATCCATTACAGGAGCTATGTGAATAAATATGTGTACAACCATATCAAGTATTGATTTGTCTTGTCAGATCTGCATTCTGTGTATAATGTTAAAGAAACAAACCAGTTGAGCCTGCAAGATGTCTAATTTAGATCAAGGTGCTTATTGCACAAGCCTGAAGATATTAGTTTTATTTCCAGGGATCTTTTGGAAAGTTTCTGAGAAGAGGAGAACTGTCTCCTTTTGAGAAGTTGCCCTCTGACTTCCAAATACATCCTGTGGCACAATCGACACACTCTCACACAGTTGATGATGATGATGATGATGATGATGATGATGATGATGATGATGATGATGATGATGGTGATAATGATGATGATATGTAAATGTTCAAAACGATACAAGCCAGTAAGTATTTATTGCCTGAGAAAATAAATGTATCTCCTCCTTTGTTTTACTTTAATAAACTCTAGGGTTATATATAACAAGGGATTTCTGGTCTAAGCACTAATCTCCCTTAAGTGCTCACTGTGCTAAGTGGTCTTCCTGATAGACACTGCCCTCCTCCTAGTCTTCTTTTCCTCCTTCTGCCCTTCTGCTTCATTCTCCTCCTTCTTCCCTTCTCCTCTACTCTTCTTTCTCTTCCTTTTCTTTGCCTCCTTTTTCTTTCCCCCATTTTCTTCCTCCTCCCCATGATGTAACCTCATTCTCTTTTTTCTTTGTCCACTTCAAAATTAGCCTGTAACTACTTTTTTTTTATGTACTCCACATGCTCCATGAATCATACTGTAACATGAATCATCCTCTTTTTTCTGTGATATTAGTCATGAGTTTATAGAGGTATTTTGTGACAATCGAAGGGAAGGCAACATAAGAAACATTTTCAGTGCTGTATGAATTCCTTCTGGTCTCTGTCTTATTCATGGTAAGATATTTTGTCTTGAGAATTCCTAACCAGACCATCATATAAGTACATTTTTAATGAATTTGTGTTATTTGGTGCATGTCTTTGAGGGTTGATGTTTGCATACACTGTTTCCAGAGAAGCAGTCTTTGCTTTATTTCACCAAAGAAAGTATATATGCATTTCATCAAGCAGACAAATGTTTAGGATCTTGAATATATGTGTTCTCATAAATCATTAAGAAGAGCAGAGGGGAAACCACAATAAAAATGCATTTTCTGTAAGATTGTATTAGTATCTAATGAACAATGAAAAACTTTCCATTTTCTCACTATACTAGAGAAATTAAAATTGAAGCAATGAGAAACTATTAAATCTTTCTCATTGGCTGACATGAAAAAAAATTGAAGACACTTAATGCAGTCATACATAGGAAAAAATGAGGACTTTTACAAACTGTTATAAGGATCTTGAATCAGTACCCAAAACTAGGGGAGAAAATTGGTTCTTATCCACAAAAGTTAAGATTGGCATATCCCTGTATTCAAGTATTTAACTGTTCTATGAGAGACATTTCTTGGAAGGATACTGTATTCTTGTCTACTTACTCCAGATAGGGAATTCATGACAGGCTTAAGTAATGATTATACCAAGTCATACTTTGTAAACCAATGAGTTTTTACTGGGGACAGAAGTATAGCTGAAAGTCTCCTACAGGAGCAAGGGTATCTCATATATTGCTGCATACCTACCAGCCCTCTCCAACACAGATGATGACTCATGACATAAAGGGATATTGGAATGATGCACATATCAGTGTAGTTCATCTGGCAAGGGTCTTAGGCTTTCTATCCCAATGCTATAGGACACCTCTCTTTAACAAGTTGTACAGAGGACAGGTAAAGTGGTAAAGGTAGATTATGAATGCCTACTAATACCTGAAACACCCAAGAAGACTCCTTTCTTTCACATTTATGAATGGTGGCTGTTATAGGATATTCTTTGAGACAATGTGTAGTTTTGGTTGGCCTAGAACTCACAGTGTAGGTGAGGGTAGCTCTAAACTCACAAAGATTAGTCTGCCTCTGCCTCTGCCTCTGCCTCCTGAGTACAAGTTTAAAGACGTACACAACTGGCAGTGCTGCTAATGCCCCAGCAGAGAAGCTGAGGTCAATATCTAATTTGAAATACTAAAAGTGGATACAAAACTATTTCCGAAATGCATACAATTAAGTGTGTTGTTGTTGGTGATGGTGCTGTTGGTAAAACATGCCTCCTGATATCCTACACAACAAACAAATTTACATCGGATTATGTACCCACTGTTTTTGACAACTATGCAGTCACAGTTATGATTGGTGGAGAGCCATACACTCTTGGACTTTTTGATACTGCAGGGCAAGAGGATTATGACAGACTATGACTGCTCAGTTATCCACAGACAGATGTTTTTCTAGTCTGTTTCTCAGTGGTCTCTCTATCCTCATTTGAAAATGTGAAAGAAAAGAGGGTGCTTGAGATAGCTCACCACTGTCCAAAGACTCCTTTGTTGCTTGTTGGGACCCAAATTGATCTCAGAGATGACCCCTCTACTATTGAGAAAGTTGCCAAGAACAAACAGAAGCCTATTACTCCAGAGACTGCTGAAAAGCTGGAGCAGGATCTGATGGCTGTCCAGTATGTGGAGTGCTCTGCCCTCACACAGAAAGGCCTAAAGAATGTGTTTGATGAAGCAATATCGGCTGCCCTAATTCATTTCTTCAATAATGAGAAATGCCCTGCACCTACCCACATGCACTCATGTGAGACAAGGCCCATTAGTATGGCCCTTCCTTGCCTTTCCAGTAATAATTTTGAATAATTATGTATTGTCTGAAAAAAAAAAAGATGTACACAACTATACCTAAGTATCAAACAAGTTTTGCTAGACTATAATACTCTCAGGAATTTCATTGTTGACCTGGCCCTTGGTACTTTGTGTGGACTGACCTCCAATCCTCAATCCTTTTTGTACCTCTGTATGCCTTTTAGATATTTCACTAATCTTTAAAGTACTCAGAGATTAGCACTCTGTCATCTATGTAATAAAAGCTTTTTACAGAATGTAGGAAGAATAATAAAGCAAGATTCTGGCCATCATCTTATGACAGAGTGAGATTCTGAAGGTAACCTTGGGTAAGTACTCTGAAGTCTTCTGGTCATCATGAATGGCCTTCACTCATAAGCAACTTCAGTTACCCTATCAGAGGATTGGCTTAAATGGCTTCCACTTGAAGGTATCTCCTTCTACTATAAAAGGCACAGTAGAGACCATTCCTGTGGGAAAGAGCCTGCCCTTGCTGTATGTGCTAATAAATACAACCTCATTTGTTGGAGTGAGACACTGGCTTCTCTCCTGCCTTTTTGTCTGTTTACTCTGTGTTTTGAAATCTAATACCTTCAATATGAAACAATCATTAGAGTGTTTTGGTAGAAGGGATCCATGAGTTCCACCACAATCATTTGCAAATTCTTCATATAGTTTTGACATGGGTGACAAATCCTATTGGCACCACCATGGAAAATAGTCCAAAACCAAACTCAGGTCAATCCCTCTCAAAGGGCTCATATAAACCTTGTCCTGGATCCCCTAGGGAATGGACCACAGTTTTTCTTCATGGTGGTTGCTGTGGCTACCTTGGGAAGAGGCATAGAGGACTCATATGATATAAAAATCCCTTATTGTGTCTGTCATCAGTGCCTATATTGCTACAACTTCATCTGTGCCTGCTGTGTTTCACTGTGGTCCAAAAGATGTGTTTGCACTCTCTACAAGAATAGACATGTCCATCTGGTGGCTATGTGATTTCTGAACCTGCCTTCCTTATTGCAGTAAAAGCATCAGCTTGGAGAGTCTAAGAACATTTACAGACTACAAAGTTCAGAAATGAACTTCACTAATAAAACACTGAAACATGTAAACTACACAATCTAGTTGGGTGTCATCCCAAGCACTCTTTGGCTATGAACACATCAATAGTGCCAAATTAAAGCATTTCTGTCTCTGTCTTCTCAATACCTTAGGCTGAATCATCAATATTGAACTACTGATTGGCTTGCAGGTGGCTGTTAAAAATATTAATGTCTTTTACTTCTGCTGCCTCATACCACTTACTGTGTTTTTATAGAAGACAGCAAAAGGGAGTCAGAGAAAAAGAACTCCAGTTTCAGATTAAAGCATGCTATTTAAGTACTGACTGTGTTTCCAGAAAGTTTTAAGAAAACATATACACTGTTGGGAAAACTTTGGAAGGGTGAGGTGTGCCAGCCCAACCCCTGAAACTTACTGATGCCATTTGGAGCTTGGATGCCCTACACATCCATTTAGGAAAACTCAGCTATCCTGTGTTCCTGGAGTACAATGCTGCTGAAGTTTTTCTGTACTGCTATATGCCTTATAAATGTATTTTGAAAAACTAAGAAGCCAGTCTTGTACCTACCATCTTGAAACTGGTACAAACCAAGGGTTTTTAACTGAATGATATTACTTTTAGGTAAAATATGATGCCAAATACCTTGTACCACCCACCCAGGTTGTACACAGTCCACCTGTGCTGTCATCAACATTCACTCTGTGGAATAGTTGTAACTTTTTGCGAACACTGGGGACTTCTGCTGCCCATCTCTTGCCATCTACTGCTCTCAGATTTTTCTGTGGTATTTTTCACTCTGTGACAATGACTAGAATTTTCTATGCCATCCTTTGAAAGTAGTTTGGCATTTTGTAATCTTCAGCTCATTTTAAAAGCATAAAACATTTAAAACATAGTAAAGCAGGATTTTATTGTTGTTGTTTGTACATATAATTATATGGGAAATAACCCAAACCATTACCTTTCGTTGCATTCTGTGTTGTTAGTGTGAACCCCCACTATCTTTTTTTAATGTAAAGAACTTCAAATGGAAGACTATTTGGTGTGCTATTAAATTATACTTGTATAGAGTAAGTCTGATTAATGTATTCAATTTAAGTAACTTAGATGGCATAGAGAATTAGAAGAAGTTCCTGAAGAGCTGAATGATTAATGACTAATGCCACAGGCTCATCAGCCCCAGGCACAACCCCGCTACTGTATCATATTCAATTAACTGCATTTTGTTCAATTAACACTGGTTGTATAGTATGAGAAATAATGCCTGCAAAAGTTATTAATGTCAATATAGAGGATGTCTGGTGATGGGGATGTAATAATGATAAAGATGGAGTTAGACTTCAGAGTCTTGTATTTCTCTAGGAAAGTATAACTCACACAGCAAATAGTAGGTAGAAATTTTCTCTTCCTCCTTTTCTACATATTTCTGGATTATAGGATAAGTTTATTAATAACTGAATATCTCCTCTTAAAATTTGATAGCAAAGTATGGTGCTGGAAACCAGTACAGTTCACAGTGATTCTTGAAATTTGGTCTGTTAGCATTAGGGCCTCCAAAGCCTGTGACATCATATGGGTGGGCCTCACAGATCTGTTGCCAGGGCAACAGCAGCCATATTCCCAAAATCCATTGGGCTCACCTCCCACCTTTACCTGTGGCCACTACATCAGAACCCATATATATATGAGGAACACTCCTCTCTTTCTCTCTCTCTATCCTCTCTCTCCTCTCTCTCTGCTACTGCCCATTCTCTCCCTCTCAATTGAAACTCTTACACGTGAAACTGTTTGGGCGTAGTGTGTGGTATGTTCTGATGGGAGTTGCTATTCTAATACATCATAGCCATTGTATTGAAAGACCCCCATAGCTGGGGAGACCCTCATTCAAGTCTCGGGATAACGTGACCACCCAATAACTCACGAGAGACCAACCTTGCTGCAATCACATGAGGTTTATTCAGGCCAGACCTGGGTCGAACTCATAGCCTGGCAGGCCAGAGGGGTTCGACCGTGAGCACAAGAAGTGAGGGGTATTTAAAGGGAAAAAACACAAACTAGGAGGGTGAAGGGGTTACCAAGGAAACATAACAAGAGAACAGTGGAAAATTCTAAAGAGACCCAGCCCCTATTTGAGTCAGGGTCATAAGTAAAATGTCCTACACACTCATTATGCACAAGAATGTGGTCTGGTCAAGGTTATTCACTTTATGGCTGACTATCTCCTAGAACTACCCAGATGGCTCATATCCTGCCTTTTGTTCTTGGACCTAACTAGGGGGAGCCTTTGTGGCCAACAGGTTTTTGAAACTGGCTAGTCTACAATCTTGGTTCCTTACAGAGACCTTCTATGTCCTTTAAGTAAAGTTAATACAGTATACATACATTTTCTATTAAATGCCCTCATTTTAAATTCTAAGATCCTCCAGCCTTTCAGTATATACTCTTTGTATCATCCATACATTGCTTGATAGATGTAGAAATCAAGGAAAGCAAATTTAAGTCCTTTATCTAATCTACTGCACCTAATAAATTGGAAGGCTAAAATTAAGGTCTATTTACCTAAGTTTTCTGCTAAAAATTTGGGACATTTCCTGGTCCATCTGAACTACATTTGCAGCAGCTTTTGTTTGATATTCTTTTCTAGGAACAGAAAATTCCTTAGGCTATATCTATCTTTCACAAGTTAGAAATTTGCCTAGATGGAGTCTTTTTCTCAGTGTACCTTTCACTTTATTTCAAACTATCTCTAGACCCTCCTTGATGACACTAATGTCCTTTAATAATTATAGTCTTCCTTCCAACAAATGTGTTGGCTGTTACATTAAGATTTCAGCATCCTTTCCTTCCCCAAACTATTTTGTATTACTTTCTGATCCTCCTGCTATTTTTCATTATAGATCTGACTAAGTGTGGTTACTAATAAGTACACGATGAAGCCAATTGGAAATATTGTTTTTCTCTAAAAGCTCTTTAACTGGGATTCAATAGTCCATATTGCTGTTATCATTGTCTTTGACATTCCTACTATGGCACATTAATTTCTGCTTATAGCATTTAAAAAATGCTATAGTTCAAGGTACCAGATTCTTCCATATTCCTAAACCTAAACAAAACAAAAAGAAAAAGGAAAAAAAAAATAAGGAAGAAAGAACAAAAAACCAAAACCACAGACTCTTTACAGCAACACCTCACTTCCTGTTATCAAATTTGATATCATATTTTTCTACTACTGTGATAAAAAAAATTATCCAACATAACTTATAGAAAAGTTTATTTTGTGTTAAGGTCCATAAAGAAAGGGACATCAGTCAGCTGACTTGATGGTTAGATCTGGAAACTGAGAGTTTACATCTTGAACTACGATCAGAAGACATAGAGAGCTAATGAAATGTTGTATGTTTTTAAAAACCTCAAAGCTCTGCCTTGGTGACATCTTTCAGCAAGGTCTCTCTATATAGTGCTATTGACTGGCAACCAAATATTTAGTGCCTCAGAATTATGGGTGGCATCTTATTCAAATGACAAGTCTTTTACAGAAAATTTCCTAATATTAAACATTAATTTTTCCTCAAAGTTACATGATTATAAACATAATCAAGAAAGCATGTTTTAAAGTTAGCTAAGTTATATGCATTGTCACTACCAATTTTGTTATCAGTGTTTCACATATACCATTTAATCTTGATCACATTTAGATAGTGTTCTGTTTCCATAACATATGAACATAAGTAGGAATATTTGGCAGAGATAAATTTCACTTTTCAAGTGCCTGGTCCTTTCTTCCAGGCTGAATTCTGAACTGCTTTTTCAAATTTAGTAATTCTTCTAATATTACTCTGCTTAACTTGTAGAAAGCGTCTTTCTACACAAAAATTAATGCACTACTATTAATTTTCCCTTGTTTTAGAGGAAGACAAGATAGAAATTCCAGTGCTCACCATTCAGGCCAAACCATCAGCAGCATTTCCCTATGCTACAATGCCAGCACTCAGTAATCCTCTCCAATATTAGTCTTCAGTGCCTAATTAAAACAATTAGTGTCACTTCTGCAATCATATATTGCACAGCATGCTCAATAGGGTGGTAATTAAATAGATACCAACATCATTGATTTGCATTAGTGAGGACTCTCTTTTCCACTAAATTTCTCTAATTCCATCAAAACAAATCTTAGTTGTCTAAATGCCTAATCCTTATTCCATGCAGAAGAACTGAGGCACTCTGTTACATCTTAATTCAAAATCAAAAATGCAACTTTTCAGAATCAAGAATAGTAAAACGCTAACAATTAAAAAAATAGGAATCACATCCCATGGCTCTTATATGGTATGGTGCTTTAAATGGGATTCACCCCCCTCCTATTCTTGGGCATCTGAATACTGATTTTCAGTTGTTTACACTATATGGATATGTAGTTGTGCCCTTCCCTCAGCCTTGAGCAGGCTAAATAGACTTTAAGTGTTTACCACAGTTGGACCTTAATGACTCCTGCTGGAGTAGACTGCCTGCTGAGTTTACTTTGCAACATAATCCATCTGAAACAAAGCAACATAATCCAGCTGAAACAAAGGATGGGGTCTATGGGCTCTCCCTATATAAATACAGTGCTGAATATTAAAATTTGAGCCTTGATCAGAAACTTTTGTCTTGGCTTCATCCTTCTTTTGCACCCCCCCCCCCATTCTTTTTCACTTGCAGCCCTCCTTTCAGGTAACCCAGTTCATCCAAAGCTGATGGACAGCTACACTTAGCTCTTGGTGGATAGGAGCTTTGAGTGTGGAGCTTTCAGAAGCCATAGTTGCTTCCAGTGTGTTTTCTCTGCTTCTTATTTGTAGTTTGAGAAGTGGGCTCTCACCTGTCACCTGCTGTCTCTGCTCTGCCACCATATACTATTATCCCCTGGGATACTGTAAACCAAATAAAGGTTTTCTTCCATAAAAAGGTTGCCTTGGTCATGATGTTTTATCACAGCAACAACAACAACAAAAACAACAAAAACAACAACAACAAAACTAAGACGGAGGTTGATACTATTTGCATTATAATATGGCTATAAGACTATAGTGGCCAAGGAATGGGATGTGGTGGTTTAAATAAGATAACCTGCCAAAGTCTCAGGGATTTAAGTACCCATTTATTGTCCCAGTTATTGGGAGTATTTGGGAGGCTTAAAGAGCATGTTCTTGATGGAGAAAGTGTATTACTGAGGATAAGCTTTTCTGGTTTCAAAGTTTACAAATCATTCCCAGTTAGTGCTCTCTGTTTCCTGTGGTTCAAGATGTGAGTGAGCTCTTTGCTTCCAGCACCACTGCTGGGTTTGCTGCATACTGTCAAAATTACTATGGACCTTAATCTTCTGGAACTGAAAGTCCAAAATACACTAGGTTTTTTTTGTAAATTATATTGGTTCTGGTATTTTATTGCAGAGCTAGAAATATAGCTAATATAGAGACTAATAGGATAGTGAACTTTTTAAAACATTGTATTTATATACATACAATAAAGATATGCCCTTAACCTTTTGATGCATATTTTCTCACAGAAGTAACTGCCTTTTTTATTTTATATTTAGTTCTGACTATGCTGAAGTAAGAATCGAGAGGGTCTCTTTCAGCTATGACCTCCCTCATGCATGTACCTATTTTTATTGGTTTTTACTTTGAACAAACAACATAATCAGGCAAACCATGATCCAATAACGAACGTGCATGTATGTATTTGTTTACACATGTGAATACATGTGTTTTCTATTGAAACAGGGAACGTTTCAGCCCTATGCACTATTTAGTAAGGACTAGGTTCCTGTATACTACCCATGACTAGAAGGTTCTCATTCTTGAAACCCAGTCTTAGCTAGTAAGGATTGTCATAGCAAAGACCACAATAGGTATCTAAGTGTCAGAGATACGTTTCTCAGATTCCTGGAGGTAGTCATGAAGGCCCAATCATAGCTGAGAGAGAGCAGTTTCTCATGGTTCAGAGGCCTCAGTCTGGAGATATTTTTCATGCCAGCTCTTGCCAATCATCCTAGAGGAAGCAACAGTAGTGATGAGTAGCTATGGAAGAATTTTAGTCATAATGGACATTTTAAGATGACAGAAAATAGGCATTCAAAAGGGATCTATTTATTTTTATTATGTATATATATGTTCATATATATATATATATATGTATAAAGTGTGTATGTGTGTGTGTGTGTGTGTGTGTGTATGTGTGTGTTTCACCATGTATATATGTACACCGTGTAAATACTTAGAGCCAGCAGAGACCAGGAGATGGTGTCAGATACCTTTGAATTGGAGTTACAGAAGGTTGTATGACTCCTTTTAGGTACTGGGAACCAATCCTGAGTCTTGTGAAAGAGTAAAAAGTTCTCAAAACTGTTGAGACATCTCTTCAGCACACCCAAAATAGACATTTATTTTGAGTGTGTGTGTTTTTTTCTAGATAGATGCAACACACACACACACACACACACACACACACACACACACACACCCCTCTACTCAACTTAGAAATGGGGTTTTCATGAATGTTGGAATTTTCAGCTTTAGTAGATAGGCAATTTTTCTTTTTTTTCTGAGATTTCTTAGATCACACATCCCTCCTGGAAAAGGAATGTTTCATTTCAGAAGAAAGTTATACAACAGCATCTCAACTCATCTTAAAATATTGACAATAGATTTAGGTTCAAAGACTTAGGGGAACTGGGCAGTGGTGGTGCATGCCTTTAATCCCAGCATTTGGGAGGCAGAAGCAGGTGGATTTCTGAGTTCGAGGCTAGCCTGGTCTACAGAGTGAGTTCTAGGACAGCCAGGGCTATGCAGAGAAATCCTGTCTCAGGGGCAGGGGGGAGTCAAAGACTTGGGGGAATGGTGAAAGGCATAGATAAGCAAATGTCTTTTATCAAACCTTGTCCCAGTGATCTTTCTCAGCCCTTCTACACATGTCAGGAGAAATCCTTGTTGCTTTTAGAGATAAATCTGGTCCCCATGAGGTAATCCCTTCTCTTTGGTGGGGACAGGTGCTAATTATCTATGAGGCTCTGCTCTTCCTAGAATTCAAAGGGACAGCAGGTTAAGAACAATATCTTTTCTTAGCCTGGGACAGAACATTGAAAAAGCTGACAATAAGATGGTGCAGTTGCCCTTTGTACATTTAACCTTAAAGAGAGATGAACCAGTGCTTAGATAGACTTTTGAGTGACATTTCTACATTCAATGTCGGGAGACAGAAAATGAAGGCAGAGCTACCCAGCTTCATCTTAAACCCAAGAGAGGTGTCAGTGATTTTTATTAAAAGCTTCTAAGTGCCTGGCATAGGTGTATGTGGGGAAGACACAGTACTGATATCCTTTTTCTAAGGACACAAATCATTGAATCAGAGAATCATCCTATGGTCTCAGTAATAATAGCCATCTCCTTCCAAGCCCCATCCCTGATGAGGAACCCAGATCTATCACCAGAAGCCTGAGTCTATCACTTTAGGAAGCCCAGTACTTTCCTTCCCTTTCCTTTCCTTCCCTTCCCTTCCCTTCCCTTCCCTTCCCTTCCCTTCCCTTCCCTTCCCTTCCCTTCCCTTCCCTTCCCTTTCCTTTCCTTTCCTTTCCTTTCCTTTCCTTTCCTTTCCTTTCTCTCTCTCTCTCTCTCTCTCTCTCTCTTTCTTTCTTTCTTTCTTTCTTTCTTTCTTTCTTTCTTTCTTCTTCCTTTCTTTCTCTCCCCCTAAGGAATATCAGCTTTAATGTGTACATAGACACACAAAAATAATGCAGGATCAGTCTTATATTCTCCATTCCATTCCAAGGTTCCAAAATCTGTTTAGTACTTGTGTATCAGGCCATTTCATATTGACAATATAAAAGAATGGAGGCAGAGTACTTTATTAAAAAAATATATCCAGTGTCTTTATATAGCCAAGAGCAGGTAAAGACAGGGGAATTTGTCATTGTCCTTGGTAATGAAGACATCATGATGACAAAAATTCATATTAGAGAAATATATTATAGTGCCAAGAAAGAAGTCTGTTATGGAATCAGGTAACAGGATTTGCTCACAAAAACTTGCTTTTTGGGAGTGCACAGATTTTAACAAAGCTGTGTTCTTTCCAATGTCAGGTTACACTGTGACCTAATGAGATCCTGATAGGGTCTCTTACTGAAGTCCCAACACCTCTCAGTACCTCTTGCTCTATGTTGCAGGACATATTAAAAAGCAAACTCCCCTGCAATGTCTCGTGGCCCGCTGGTGCCCGCCACATCACTAAGCCCCAGCAGGCTCTTGCTGTTTTCTCCCAGCTAGCAAGATCATCTCCCTTCCGTGCAACGCTCCACACAAACAAAATCAGTCATCTAGTACCCAGTTACCTGGTAGAAACACGACTCTCAAGGCTTAGTTATCCAATCGGATTTATATATCAATAAGATCACAATTTACAAGATGCCCATACAATAATTTCAGAACCAAATGATAAAGACAATGTTTAACCCAATTATTCTAATCTTGTAAAAAAACCTTAGCTACCTGTGGCTATTTAAAACCATGCAGGGTCTGGATCATCCTCTTCCCCTGCCTCCATGATGATTTTCCTCCATTCTTTCCCTCTACTCCCTGACCTCTCTCACTCCCAAACTTCTAGCTCCACCTCTCTATTCCAGTCCAATTACAGACCTGTCACTGCCCTAATGTGATTGGACAGAGAAAATGCTGCAACAGTTCTCGGTTACTCTTCTTCCATGGACAACTTTATATTTCTCCCACAATCCAAATAAATTGTGAAGAACCAGTACCAACCTCAGAATATTTACACATTACAATATTTTAGATAACTATTTTAAATTTACTGTGTAACTTAGTGTTTAAAAGTAAGCTAAGTAGATTACTTTCTCCTCTTTTATTGAACAGATTCTTTTCTTATACAATATAACCTGAATACAGTTTCCCTTCCTATATTCCTCTAAGTGCCCACATACCTCATCTCTCATCTGTTATCTACTCTCTTTCTTTCTCAAAAATGAATAAGTTTCTAAGAGATAAAAACAAAACATTAAAAATAAAATAAAACAAGTTAAAGCAATATCCATCATATTGACGTTGGACAAGCCAAACCACAGAAAAATAAAAGAGCTCCAAGAGAAGGCATAAGGGTTGGAGACCCAGCTGGGCAGTGGTGGTACATGCCTTTAATCCCAGCACTTGGGAGGCTGATGCAAGCAGATTTCTGAGTTCAAGGCCAGCCTGATCTACAGAGTGAG
>NW_022196896.1:36878599-36895883 GCF_008632895.1 Mastomys coucha
AGCCAAACCAAAACAACAACAACAAAAGAATCGGAGACCCACTTGTTCACACATTCCCGTAAAACTTTTAATCTGAAAGCTATAGTATATACACAGAGGACCTAATGCAGACCTGTGAAGGCCCTGTGGTTGCTGTGTGTTCATATGTTTATATGAGCTTTGCTCAGTTGTTTCAGAGGGCCTTGTTCTTCGGCTATCTGCTGTCCTCTGTGTCTCCCTCAGTTCCTTCAGCCTCCTCTTTCTTGAGAGCTACATGTTCCAAGTTCTCTTTCTGTGTAATGTCTGGCTGTTGGTCTCTATATTTGTTCCCATGTTCTTATCTGATATAGGAGGAAGCCTTTCTGATGATGGATGAATAAGGCACTGATCTATAAGTACAGTAGAATAAGAATAAGAATATCATTAGGAATCATTTTATTATTACTTTAAGAAAATCAGTAGTATCTAGTTTTACCCTAGGTCTCTGGGCTATTTAATCTCTGTTTCTTAGTCACCCAAGCAGTGTTGTTTTGATTATTATCATTTTGGTATTTCATACTTTATTTTCAATAGATATCATGGCTTTCTGAACACTCTCAAAGAAAAAAGTTTTAGAGATACAGGAAAACTAAAAATATAAAATGTGTATTAGTAAAATACAAGCCTTTGAAAGAGTTATAAATGAAATAAAAATACTCAGACACAGAGAAATGAATTTACAGAAGAATCCACTGTGCCACCACATGATGAAACTGAAGAGGGGTGGCCCAAGGTTGTTAGTAAACTAATCTTAGTTTACTCAATTAATATACAAGACCTACCAGGAGACAATAGGCACATCAAAGAAGATATGATGAAGAAATTAAATGGAATCCTATTGACAGTCTAGATTTGAGGAGATTCAAGGAAGTGGACTTTCATATGGTATGCATTTATATATAAATACATATATGCATATATGCATATATGTATTTATATATGTATATGAAGCAGATATTAAACTCATTTGCAACTCAGAACAATCTTGTCTGCAAAGACTAGAAACAATTGGCAACAGCAATATTGGAAGTTGGTCCTCAGTTACAATAGTGGACATGAGGGAAAGAGGAAGCTGTGGTCACAGAAAGTGAGATAGGACTAGGGGTATGATTATTTCACAAGATAGTTGCTGGTAAAGGTCAATATTCTGAGCTACAAAGACAGGTTGGATCTGCTGCTCTGTCATTCAGCAACTTTACATGCTTGGGACAATGTTGAAGAATCAGGAAAGAGGTCTAAATCATTTACTAAAATTACATAAGCCCCAAAGAAGCTTTTACTCTCTTTTTGCAAAGATTGACTACAGCTGTAAATAGAATAGTATTAGATTCATAAGTCAGAAAAATACTAATAAAATCTTTGGCTTTTGAAATGGTAATTCAGAATGCAAAGGGTGATTAGACTTCGAAGGCAAGATCAGCACCAATAGATGAATGGGTTAAAAATACTGCTGATATTGGATCTCACATTTATGATGGTATTCCAATAGGAGAAATAATTTCTAAAATTATTAAGAAAAATAAAAATGCCATGTTTTAATTGTGGTTAGTAAGGTCATTTGAAAGGGATTGTAGGCAAGGCATATCTGGAAACAGTGCTTTTTCTCAACATAATTTTAAAAAAAGGTCCCAGACTTCTGGAGTACACAGAAGGTGTGGTAAAGGCTAACATTGGACTAATCAATGCAAATCAACATGGGACAAGCGAGATAACTCTTTGCTATTGTGAAATGCCCTAAGAAGTCTCAAGCAGACCCTGATATCAAATACATTTCAGCCATTCCCTGTCAACACTGGAGAAACTCAGGCACAGAAAGTTAAAAGATTTAATTCCTGCTATTAAAAACAACACTGCTCTGAACATAATCAAAGATAGAACAGCACTTGTAGATAAAAAATTCAGGAGAGACAAAAACAAAGCAAAACAAATATTTTGACAAACTGCTATAAATGATCAGAGACCAAAGCTAGAAAATACAAATAAATGGCATTGAAGTTGAAGGTTTAGTAGACACATGAGATGAGTACATTAAATATTTCATCCAAATCAATATTGGTCATATTAGACCAATATTTATCAGGACATAAATATTCAACTTCTAGTGATCAGAACTTTGTATCAGGTTTAACAAAGTACAAGATGGGTCAAGTATATAGGCAGAACTTTGCCAATACAAGGTAGGCCATTCCTTCAACATTCCAGTTTCACCAGTAAGTCTGTCAGATATTCTGGGCCAGTAGTACAAAGATGGATGATTCAACATTGCAAAGGAACCTTGAGTGATTGTCCATGTATCTAGCAACCTCTGTCGTGTCTTTAGATTTGGAAGGTACTTGTTCTATACTTCTTGTTTACTCAGGTAAAATGTTGTCCTTTTCAGGTCTCTGATTGGTTTGAAAACCAGATAGTGGAAAGGTTGGGCCAATGGGGAGGAGGTAGGGGAAAATGGTTGATGAATGTGGCCTGTGTTACCACCACAAACCTTATGGATGGCCATGATATGTACTGTTACCTGAGACCATGTTGATATCCTGGGACTGTAATGACATTAAGGGCTATAATGGTGTCCATGGACTGTGTAATGGCAAAGGGTCATATTGATGTCCTTGGTCTGTAGTACCAGCATAGACATGCTGAGGTTCATGACACATACTAACACAAGATATAAAGTGGTTGTCCATGGTCCTTGCTATTTATAGGAACCATGTTGAAGTCTGTGATCTATGTTCCCACTGAGTGTAAAGGAAAAGGAACCTACTACATTTGCCATGGTATTGATGACTGCAGACTCACAGTTGAAGGGCATAGAAGGCTTCTGTGACAACTCCTATCCCACCCCCAAAAGTAACAACCTAGACAGAAAGCCACAGAAGAGAACTCTTAAAAATTGGGATAAAGAAGCTCTTCACAGTTAATGGCTTTTGGTAGGTGTGCAGGTGAGGAAGCTTCTTCATTTTCCTTAAGGGGCTGGCTACTGGGAGTTTGAACATGTTCCTGTGAGTAGATGGAGAATACAAATTAGGATTGTTTTTCTTTTTCTTTTTCTCCTTCTTCTTTTTCTTCTTCTTCTTGATCATCATCATCACCATCATCATTTTCTATTGGTGGGGAAAGGTTATATAGATGGTGGGGGTGGACCTGGGAGGACTGGAAAGTGAGTGTAGTCAGGATTCATGATACGAAATTCCCAAATAATCAATAAAAATAGTATAAAAAATAAGTCTTTAAATAAAGTTTCACAGTGCACATGGATTTGTCATGTTGCAATTCATGTTTGGCTCCTGTTTCAGTGAGCTCCATATGCAAGGGTCTAACCAGCCAAACTGAAGAGATCTTGAAAAATGTGCTTGTTCTGAAAATGTATAGGTGGACCTTTTCATCATCCCTGAGGATGCAACAATGGATTCCTTTGCAGTGTCTAGTGGGATTATGTAGAGGTGATTTAAGTATGAGGAGCAAAGAGCTAAAGTTTCTGTAGACTTATGTCAGCAGGGCATCCTAGATTCAAACTCCTACCCCCAGATATAAAAGAAGGAAAATCTTTAACACCATTCATTACTTATTTAGTAAATTTAGGTAAACATGACCATATGAAATTTAGCCTTGTACCCAGGAACTCTGCCTGACTAGTGGCATGGGCATGGGTTCATTCCAGTCTGGGCTAGTACTCTGAGCATACCTTGAGCACAAAATCTGCAGCAAGTCCCACAACACCCAGAAGAAGCTCTACTCCCAGGTACTCTAACACACCCAGGATCACAGGTGCTTGGTCACACCAGGATCTCAGGGTCCAAGATGCAGCTTAATTCCCAGTGCTCTACCACACCCAAGATCTCAGGTCCCAGAATCACAGGATTACAGAGACAGCTGAACTGTGAGGAGTTCTGGCACAACCAGGATCACAGGAAGGACAGTCTCTAGTCAGATATAGCAAGGGCAGGTAGCACTAGAGCTAATCAGATGGTGGGAGGCAAGCATAAGAATATAAGCAACAGAAACAAAAGTTATTTGGCATCACCAGAACCCAATTCTCCCACCATAGCAAGTCCTGGATACATAATCACACCAGAAAAGCAAGATTTGGATCAAAAATCACTATTCATGATGATGTTAGAGTACTTTAAGAAGGACATAAATAACTCCCTTAAAGAAATACAAAACACAGATAAACAGGTAGAAGCCCTTAAAGAGGAAACACAAAAATCTCTTAAAAAATTACAGGAAAACACAGCCAAACAGGTGAAGGAAATGAAGAAAACCATCCAAGATCTAAAAATAGAAATAGAAATAATAAAGAAATCACAAAGGGGACAACCCTGGAGTTAGAGAAACTAGGAAAGAGATCAGGAGTCATAGATGCAAGCATCACCAACACTATATAAGAGATAGAAGAGAGAATCTCAGGTGAAGAAGATATCATAGAAAACATTGACACAACAGTAAAAGAAAACACAAAATGCAAAAAGTTCCTAACCCAAAACATCCAGGAACTCCAGGAAACAATAAGAAGATCAAACCTAAGGATTATAGGTATAGAAGAGAGTGAAGATTCAGAACTCAAAGAGCCAGTAAATATCTTCAAAATCATAGAAGAAAACTTCCCTAACCTAAAGAAAGAGATGCCCATGAACATAGGAGAAGCCTACAGAACTCCAAATAGACTGGACCAGAAAAGAAATTCCTTCCATCACGTAATAATCAAAACAGCAAATGCACTAAAAAAAGAAAAAAATTTAAAAGCAGTAAGGGAAAAATGTCAAGTCATGTATAAAGGCAGGACTATCAGAATTACAACAGATGTCTCACCAGAGACTATGAAAGCTAGAAGATCTTGGACAGATGTCATACAAACCCTAAGAGAACAAAAATACCAGCCCAAGCTACTATACCCAGCAAAATTCTCAATTACCATAGATCGAGAAACCAAGATATTCCATGATAAAATCAAATTTACACAATATCTTTCCATAAATCAAGCCCTTCAAAGGATAATAGATGGAAAACACCAACACAAGGAGAGAAACTACATCCTAACAAAAGCAAGAAAGTAATCTTTCAACAAGCCCAAAAGAAGATAGCCACACAAACATAATTCTACCTCTAACAACAAAAATAACAGAAAATAACAATCACTTTTCCTGAACATTTCTTAACATCAATGAACTCAATTCCCCAATTAAAAAAAAAAACATAGACTAACAGATTAGGTACATAAAAAAGTTCCAGCATTTTATGTATACAGGAAATGTACCTCAGTGACAAAGACAGATACTACCTAAGAGTAAAAGGTTGGAAAACAATTTTCTAAGCAAATGGCCCCATGAAACAAGCTGGAATAGACATTCTAATATTGAGTAAAATCAGCTTTCAACCAAAAGTTATCAAAAAACAAAACAAACAAACAAACAAAAAGATAAAGAAGGATACTTCATACTGGTCAAAGGAGATTTCATCTCAGACCAGTCAGAATGGCTAAGATCAAAAACTCAGGTGACACCAGATGCTGACAAGAATGTGGAGAAAGGAACACTCCTCCATTGCTAGTGGGATTGGAAGCTGGTACAACCACTATGGAAATGAGTCCGGCATTTCCTCAGAAAATTGGACATAGGACCTGAGGACCCAGCTATACCACTCCTGGGCATATACCCAGTAGATTCTCCAACATATAACAAGGACACACATTCTACTATGTTCATAGCAGCATTAATTATAATAGCGTGAAGCTGAAAAGAACCCAGATGTCCTTCAAGAGAGGAATGGATACAGAAAATATGGTAATTTACACAACCGAGTACTACTCAGCTATTAAAAACAATGAATTTATGAAATTCTTAGGCAAATGAATGGAACTAGAAAATATCATCTGAGTGAGGTAACCCAGTCACAAAAGAATACACATGTTATGCACTCATTGATAAGTGTATATTAGTCCAAAAACTTGGAATACCAAAAATACAATTCACAGGCTACATGAAGCTCAAGAAGGAAGAAGACCAAAGTGTGAGTCCTTCAATCCTTAGAAAGGGGAACAAAATACTCATGGGAGCATATATGGTCACAAAGTGTAAAGCAGAGACTAAAGAAAAGGACATCCTGAGACTGTACCACCTGGGGACTCATGCCATATACAGTCACCAAACCCCATCACTATTGTGGATGCCAAGAAATGCTTGTTGAAAGGATCTTGATATAGCTGTCTCTTGAGAGGCTCTGCCAGAACCTTACAAATACTGAGGCAGATGCTTGCAGCCAACCATTGGACTGAGTGTGTGGTCCCCAATGGAGGAGTTAAAGAAAGGACTGAAGGAGCTGAAGGGGTTTGAATCCCTTAGGAAGAACAACAGTATCAACCAACTAGATCCCCCCTCCATCCCATAGCTCCCAGGGACTAAACCACCAATCAAGAAGTACACATGACTCCAACTGCATATGTAGCAGATGGCGGCCTTGTCAGACATCAATAGGAGGAGAGGTTCTTGGACCTATGAAGGCTTGCTAGATTCCCCAGTGAAGGGGAATGGAGTGTGAGGAGGCAGGAGTAGGTAGGTAGGTGGAGGAACACTCTCATAGAAGCATTGGGATGGGGGAATGGGATAGGGGATTTCCAGGAGGGGGACGAACCAGGAAAGGGGATAACATTTGAAATGTAAATAAAGAAATTAACCAATAAAAATTATAATAAAAAATAAAAATTGCAAATCAATCAACATGGTTGGAGAAAATATTTGAAATTACATATCTGGTAACATTTGTAAGTGAAAATGTATGGGAAGAAGGATATGCTGTATGACATGCAGTGACATACATCAGATTTCACAACCAGAAGTTTTCTATGCTTTGTTGTGTTTTGTTTATTTTTTGTTAGTTTTATTTTATTTTATTTTATTTTATTTGGGTGAGAAGGATGCAAGGGCAAAGTGTAGATACAAGGGGATGGGGAGATGAGATGGGTTGCATTGTGTGAAACAATCAATAAAAAGTTCAACAAAAAATAGAGAGAGAAGAAAGGGGTTGTTCTTTCATTCATGCTGTAACTATGACCTTGGCCATCATAGCTACCACATATTGTCCCTGTCTTTCCCCTGAATATATCTTCAACAGTAGGTTACTTGCCTTTTTATTCAGGTGCTATGGTTCCAAAGGGGATCAGCTCCAGAGAGCTCTGTGAAGTGGTTGATATCAATGTCCTTGTCTCACTCCCATGTGAAACCTGTCCTGATGGGATACATGCCCCTATTTTAGTTATAGACTTCTACAAGCTATCACTGCCCGGACATTCAGAACGATGGCATTCTCATGAGTAATAGAAATGGACTTATCTCAGGATTATGATTTAAACTCAACCATTAGTTTTGCACACTTGTTTCATTTAGTACATAGCTGAATTTTTTTAAGTGCTGTTCAACTCAGGTTGGCACTGAGGTATAAAATATGGCTTTCAATTTGAAACATGGGACAGAAAATCTACATGCTATGGTCTAAGGATCTGCCACACAGGCAACTTAGTGGTACTTGTTAATATATGAGTCACATTAAATTAAAGCATTTTTGTAGTTCTTGATGTTAAAATAACTTTTTGTGGTTTGATTCTTAAAATTCACAAACATTAATAAAGAAAATATGAAATGTAAAAAAAAAAAAAAAGAAATTTAGCCATGGTTGGAATGCTAGATAAGCTCTCTGTATAAACCACAACTATTTGCAAAGCTAAGTACTTTGCAAAGCTAAGTACTATTCAGTATTCTTTTCCAGTGATTTATTTTCTGACATTATTCTTTGCCTTTTGCCCTCTGAGTCTTTTTTACCAGACTTAATTTTGTTGATATATCCATTTCAGTTGCATGTTCACCAGTGTCTGAACATAGCACTTGGTTTTGCATCTGAGCATTTCAGATCAAGTCAGGAATATGTTTTTCTAAACTGAGGCACGCTCTTCCATAGCCTAACAATGAATGTAATATGTTACTAGTTCCACTGGCTTATATTTACTAATTTGAGATTTACACTTCAGTTCAAAGAATCCCACAGAGTATCTGGTACAGAATCATTAATAAATATAGAATCAAAATAAAGTTCTACATTGATTTTCATTTAATTCTAAATTTATACAATTAATTATTTGCACTAGAAATATTTTTTCTTTTATACTTAAATTCTAATCAGCCCATGAGCCATTTAGAATATGCTTTGATAGGCAACTCATGACTTTAGTTGCCAAGCTTTAGGCTATTTGGAATGCAAGCATTTCTTTATCTGCCATTGTCTATATTATTAGTAAGAACTTGAGCCAGGCAGAAATGAAACTTCATATTCCAGGAGTCCTTCAGAATTTTAGAAGTTTCAAGTCAACATGTCCATCTGCAGCTATTGACCAGCTTCTGAACAAACTTCTGGCCAGGCTCTTATGAGACCTGAAGTCACCTTTGCTGTATATACAGCATTAACTAAGATTCCCAGATTAAGTTAATGAGTGACCTGAAAATCAGTAATTAATTTTGGCAATAGTTTAAAATACATACGTTCAATAACTGTTTTTAAGTGATTCTTTTACATTTTTTCAGGGTTAAATTGAATTCATTTATTCTTCAGTGAAACCTTTCTACTGTCAGACTTCAGTTTGTGTGTGTGTGTGTGTGTGTGTGTGTGTGTGTGTGTGTGTGCAGGTTGTGTGTGTGCAGGTTTGTGTGCCAGAGGTTGATATCAGAAGTCATGCTGAGTTGGTCACCACCTTAACTTTTGATACTGGCTGATCAGCCTGTTCAGGAATATGCTTCTCCGATTCTAAAACACTGATTGCAAATGTGCAGTTATACCTTTCTATGTGGATCCTAAGTGACAGAATGCCTCAACTGCCAAAAGCCAAAAGTCCCACTGAAGCTGTCTTGATGTCATTGCTTTACTGCTATCAGTTGACATAACCCATCTGTGATGACAAGCAGTTTCTAAAAATAACATTACCCTGTCATGACAAACAATCCAAGGAAGAGAAGACCATTGTGGAAGAAGAAACTATTGTAATCTACATGTACCCTCCATTGCTGTACTAAATTTCCATATCTAAGCTCCTGGCCAACCCTATAAATGCCTTGACCAGCTCCTTTCCTTTTTCAGATCCTCAATTTCTGGAGAAAAATGCTGCCCTACACTGTATGTGCTAATGTATGCAGTATCATTTGCTGAGGTCACACTCTGGTCTCTTTCCTGACTTTTGTTTATTCTACACTCTGAAATCTATCAGTAGGGATCCAAATTTAAGTCTTCATTCTAGGGAAGCAAGCACTTTGTAGAATGAGCCACAGGTACAGATACAACTTCAATTAATTTTTTTAAAAAAAGTTAGTTTGTTAAAGTATTAAATTATGTTAAGTATTCCAGAAACACAAATGTCATGTGTTCTCTCTGATTGGAGCTACACATGTTTATCTTCAAAGGTTAGTACAATCAAGAAATTTATAACATAGCAAAAAGTCATTTGAGGGAGGGAGGGAAGGAAAAGAATGGAAGGGAAAAGAAGGGAAAGAGAGAGAGAGAGAACTGATAACTGCCTTTAAGGAAGGGGATAAAAGAACATATTGGCCATGAAAGTGTAGAGAGAAATACTGGAAACAAAGTTCTAAACAATGAATGCTGGGAAGGTAGAATAGAAGAGATGGAAGAAGGAAGCACAAAACTTAAGATGTCTGAAAAAAAATCATGTGAAAACCTGTTATTTTATAAATTTTATTAGATATAATCTTAAAAACAGTTTATGTGGAAGTATCATGAATCTTAAAGGTGATGCAGACCTATAGAATACTGCCTTGATGTATCTATGCATGAGTTATAATGCCCATGTCAGTTACAATTGGTTGATTTTTTTTTTAACTTCATTAAGAGACAAATTTGTGCCTAGCTTTTGTAATTTGCAGCTGATGTACAATACTTGTCTCGTATGTCTTTTTACATTCCCAAACATCTCCTTGAGCTTTGATTTGATGTACAGATAAATTATTTGGAAACATTTGACCCTTTCAGCACCAGTCTTCCTACCATTCATCCTTTCAGAAGATGTTTCATTGCAGTTATTCAGCTGCAGTAGAAGGCGATTTCATCTAGTGAATTTTCAAAATATAACCACATGGTGAAACCTAGACTCTGTGAAGCCAGTCAGTGACTGATTATTCCTTGCCTGAGAACATAAATAATCATTACAAATGTTTTATTGCTTATACTTTGCACCCAAGACTGACTTTTAAAAATCTAATTTTCTACTCTTGTTTTACTTTGAATTATCCAATGATGACCCCACAGAATAGTTATTAATTATTAGGACTAATCAAAGAATATACTATTTTTATGTATATCAATGAAAATATATTGTCAATATACTTAGATTAATAATTTTAATTATGCAGAGAGATGGTGACATTATATTTAATTGTTAGATTTCCAGAGCATGCTGCTCAAACTAGTCACCACTCTTTTCTCCCATGAAAGAAACAGTCTATGAAGCAAAAGGTTTAAGGCATTTATTTATGAGTAACACACTGATGCTTAATGATTAATTCTAACCTAGATTTCAGTGTTATTTTTACTGCATTGTACTCTGTTAGCAATGATTAGCAAAGGTAACAAGTACAAAATTAAAGGTACAGTTCTGTCAGCTAACACAAGCAGTCTTTATCATGGTGACATGTTTTTGCTCACAAATGCATTTGTTGAATTAAGAAGATATAAATGGATAGTATAGTGTGCATTTCTAAGACATATATTGAGTTATGCTGCTCTGTGTGATGATCGATAAGAAATTCCACCCACTGGGTTAGTGTGTCTGTTTTGATGTGATGCTCAGGAAAGCTAGGCTATATTTAATTTTGTCTACTTTGGCATTTGATTTTTGGTAGTTATTTCCCAGTGCTTGGTTGATAAAGTCATAAATTTACTCTAATTCTATATATGGGTGTGTGGTATGTGCTGTTACATTCCTTTCAACCTATATCCTAAATTTAACATTGAAGTTACCTCTGAAAATGTCACTAAACATTTTTTGTTGTTGTTGGGTTTTTTTGTTTTTTGTTTTTTTTTTGAGACAGGGTTTCTCTGGATAGCCCTGGCTCTCCTAGAATTCACTCTTTAGATCAGGTTGGTTTTGAACTCAGAAATCTCTCTGCCTCTGTCTCCCAAATGCTGGGATTAAAGGCACTATACATTTTCTAATTGGGGACTAAAGGACATAAATTAAAAACTGACCTCCTAGTTAGCAGTGCTTTCAGAGCCTAAGCAAGAGGTTACAAATATCTGTCATTTGTGCCACACAGTGAAACTGCTGACCAGAGGCCATAGTAGCCTGAGTAGTCCTCTCCTCCTCTTTGTAAAACATTCCCTTTCAAGGAAGGAAGCTCTCTGACAAAATATGTTATCTTTTCTTGCCAATCTTGTGTGCTAATGGGAAATCTATCAGGTTGGGAGGTTTTATTAGGATATCAACAATCAGGCAGACTATGTTCACAGCTCATAGCTAATTACATGGTGTTTTCTAGGACATGTCTCCTCATTTGGATAACCTAAATCAATATTCATTGAAGACAAATTTTTTTCTTGAATATTATTGCAAGGATTGGTTTTTAGTCAACCTGAAAAGAAAAATACATTGTTATCTTTATACATTCACTCATTATTATTTATGAATTCATCAATCTATTACCTCACAGTTTCTGTGTGACTTCACTATGCAAACTACTATGTCATTTATTTATTTTTAAATAATAATTAATGAACTAATATGTATCTTCTCCTTGGCAAAATACACCACTACCAAAACTAATCCATCAGTCCATCCACTCAAAATTTGTCAACAAATGTTTATTTATGACTTATATACCAAGACTTCTTTGGAGTCTTTTTGATATTATGCTTTACTTTGCTCCTTAATCCTACAAAGTTACTAACTTTTATTTGGTATTTGTAGCTTTTTGGGTGAAAAGCTGCCCTCAGTGTGGGGTAAATTATGGCACAAAAATACTGTTGAAGAAAGCCAGCAATGAAAGCAACAGATTGGAGAAGAAAAGAAGGCAGTCATTTTTATGCATGTTGTATGTAAATGCACTTGGTGTTTTGTAGGCTAAGTGATTAATGGGATGAAATACTATGGCTTTTGTAAATATGGTTTCTAGAGCATGAAGTTTTCAGTCATTGGTCTCTGTAATATAAACATCATATCCCTGTAACTATAATTGTACTCATTTCTGGCCCATGACTGAATTTTTCTTCTGGTGGGGCTAGAAGGAGGAGTGGACAAGGGATGGGGAGGCACATTGGTTTCTCTTTAGGCTCAAGGTTTTGTCAGAGAGATCATCGTTAAGCAAAAGTTTTGAAGGTAGTGAGAAGAATTACTAACAAGAAAAAACAGAAATATGAAAAACACAGGGGGATGATAAACTTTGAAGTGCTCTGAATGTTGGAAGCACTCTCATGTGGCCAAAGCAAGGCTGCCAAAAGTGTTATGAGCATGAAAGAGTGAAGTACAAGATAGATGGGGCTTCTAGACACATGGGTAGCTGTAAAAAGACTCTGCTATCAATGGAAAGCAATAGATGATTTATAAATAATATGGCAAAATGGTTTGCTTTCTAACAATAAACTTCCCACAATTATTTTCAAGAGGAGCTAGGTCCATGAGAACACACGAGAGTAGAGCATTCAATCAGGAAAATGCAGTATTCTGAGAAGAGTGCTGAAGACTTGGTAGTTACATAGATGGGTAGGATCAGAGAGAGAACTGTGCAGAGAGGCAGGGATCCTGTAGACTTGGGAATAGATGAGATTCCTTGACACTTCTGTCAATTAAAGAAGTCAAGTAAGTAGATGAATACCAGGCATGGAAGATCTGAAAGGATATCAACAATCTAAAAGGTAAACAAGAGAGAGGTTTTTGAAAGAATGCTGATTATTATTTAGGATAACAGAGTATGAGTTGGGGGTACATAAGTCATAATGTTCTACAGCATATTCAAAAAAAAATTGAGGCAAAGGTAAAAGAAAAAAGCAGAAAGAAAAAAATGGCAGACATTTCACAACAGTAGTCTTTGGCCAGAAGGTCCAATATTAAGGGTTACTAAAATGTTGCTGGACAGAAGTCCCACTGGGGTATTGTTTTTGTGTATAACATTTTGTAATAGTTTAAGACAGTCCCTTTCCCCAACTTCTCATCTTCATCTACTTTCTGAATATTTAAAACAAGTGACTCTATTTTGAGTTAAAAACATTTATATTTCTTTTATAATATCCAAGCAAATATCAGGTGCTTGGTACATCTGTGTATGTACATATGTGTCTCTTTCTATCCCAATCTGTATGGGTGTTGCTTTGTCTATGTATAAGTGTGTTTGTATATGGAAACACATATGCTTCTTTATCCTTAGAATATGGTCTTCTGGTATATTTTTATATAGTTTTTTAGAAACCAAAAGATGAAATGGAATTGCTCAAGAAACTTAGGAAGTAGACAAGAGGCCCTGAGACAGTCTGTGGTTTGAATATAAAATGTGCTTCAAAACGTGGCTCCTAGCTGGCAGCACTGTCTGAAAAGACCATGCAAATTTCAGAAGATGGAGTCTTCCTGAAAGGAAACATGCCACTGGAAATGGGTTGTGAGTTGCTATAATCTGGTCCTATGTAATATCATATCTTATTAACTGCTGATACAGTGTGAAGGACTAGCTTTATGTTCCTATAGACATATTGCCCCCACCATTATCTACTGTGTCTGTATAAACCACAGTAGACCATTTTGCTCTTAAGTTTCTTTTGGCAGGATGCCAAAAGGTTTAGGGTCTGCTTTTCTTACACTTAGGGAGCAGAGAGAAGTCCAGAGTGTGACTGTAGACATTTATCCTTGGCATGTAATGAATAGATACAGAGGCTTCTGTGAAATACAGCATGAACACTGGGCCTAGTACTAACAATGAGAGGTATCCAAGAGGGTAGCAGACTATAGCACTACAGCACAGTTGCCACAGGTTATTTCCTTTGTTCTCTGCACCTTTGACTTTACTGTGTGTACTGGCTGGTTTTGTGTGCCAACTTGATACAGGCTGGAGTTATCACAGAGAAGGGAGCTTCAGTTGGGGAAGTGCCTCCATGACATCCAGCTGTGGGGCATTTTCTCAATTAGTGATCAAGGGGGTAGGGCCCCTTGTGGGTGGTGCCATCCCTGGGCTGGAAGTCTTGAGTTCTATAAGAGAACAGGTTGAGCAAGGCAGGAGAAGCAAGCCAATAAGAAACATCCCTCCATGGCCTCTGCATCAGCTCCTGCTTCCTGACCTGCTTGAATTCTAGTCCTGACTTCCTCTGGTGATCAACAGCAATGTGGAAGTAAGCTGAATAAACCCTTTCCTCCTGAACTTGCTTCTTGGTCATTATGTTTGTGCAGGAATAGAAACCCTGACTAAGACACTGTGGGTGTGACAAAAATAAGACAGGGGACATTCCATGGGAGGAGCAGCATACACTTGTGGGGTACAAACAGGTTACTGGCAAAGTTCAGTTCCCCACACACTGGTGGTCCATGGGATAGGCTCAGTTTTATTCATAAGGATGGTGCATGTTATGTGAAAGCGCATCCCACCCCGGTCGTGCCCTGTCATGACATAGATAGCTGGCAACCAGATATGTGTTGGGGGTTGGGAGGTGCTTTTATATATACTAGGAAACAGTGGTAAACTAGTCAAAAGACAAGGGGAAGATAATAATCAGAATAAATAGAGTACAAGATAAAATAGAGCTGTGTCCTGTAGAAAATCAGCTCTCTCAGTGTGTTCAGTGATCCAAGGAAGGGATGTGGGGTCAGCAATGATGTCAAAAGCAGGCACACACTGACATACACATGGTAGATAAAGCAAGCTTCAGTGAGAAATCTCTAACCACTTTACATACATGCATTCATTCCCATATACATAGATACAAACATAAATACATACATATATATTTGATGGATAAAACAAAGCTCCAACAACTTCACATACATACTTAAAATGTACACACATGTGCACATTGAGTGGATGGAGTAAAGCTTCAACCACTTTACATATATACACATATACACATTTTTGGTAGATGGAACAAACTCCAACAAGCTGGCTCCACCAACTTTACTTTTCCTCCCACTGCTTACATATTCCTGCAAAATCTTTCTTCAAGTAGAATAGAAATCACAATGTGATTATATTCTATCTTTCTTTTAGTTAATGGTTTTTAAATCATTGATACCTTGATACCTTTACATAAAATCTTTTTATAGTTCAGGTGAACAGAACAAAACAAACAAAACAAAACACATTATTCCCAAGAATGCACATACATTCATAACTAAGCAGCTTGTTATAGGTTAACAAAGTGTGAGCAAGCAGGATTTTCACAGCCAGTTTTTCTTATTGGCAGGGACATTTCCAGATACAAAGAAAGAATCAATTATTTTATTGATCTTAAAAATTAATTGTAAAAGTAATCTAAGAAAGATTTTAAAAGAATCAGAAATCTAAACATCTATATAAACAATCAGTAATTTCTACTTTAAATTCTATAGGTGCACGTTTACTCATTAACAATCTTTAATTAAATCATATCAAGAAACTGAAGCCAAAAATAGGTACAAGAAATTGTCACCTTGATCTTGCTTTAGCCAGAAATGTAGCTATTGCTAGTTGGGATGCCATTGTTCTTATTCTGCAACCTTTAACAATTCCCAGCTCAACTACTAAGAGTGTGCCTTTCTCAATTTCAAATTGTTCCCTAAGATTTTCTCCATGAGAGCCACTAACAAAACTATCTTAACTTAGCTTCACTAACAATGTAGTTTTCCAAATGCTTTCTAAGGGTGTTTTCATTGCTAACAATTGACATTTCTAATTCTTTGAAGGCTGGTGATTGAATCATTAATCTTCTCCAGCAGTAGTGCTTGAAAAAGTTCAAGCACTATTTTTTAGATGCCAGTGATACTGCCCTGTGAGGGTGTTAGCGTCAGGGCTCCCAAAGCCCATGACATCACATAGGCAGGCCTCACAGACCCGTTGCTAAGGCAACAACTGTCATATTCCCAGAATCCATTGGGCTCACCTCCCTCTTTTACCTGCAGCCACTGTGTCAGAACTCATATATATATATATATATATATATATATATATATATATATATATATATATATATATATATATATATATATATATATATATATATATGGGGAATGCTCCTCCCTTACTATCTGTCTCTCCTCTGTAGCCCACGCAGTCGTCTCGCCGGGAAGAAGACATGTGGACACTAGGTTCCTTCTGCAACGATGTTTACTGCCCTCTCCCAGAGGGGAAAAAGGGATGGAGCCCAAAATCCACACTGCTTATATATACCACAGGGCGGCGTGTCTGCCCACAGCGTGGTATGTCTGCCCATGATTGGCTGTCCGCTCATTATCCTACCTAACGCCCCGGCATGGGCCGTGACATGGCGTCTTTTTCACTCTACGCACATGCGCAAACAGTTCTCTACACACATGCTCAAACAGTTGTTTACTAGGAGTTAACAGTGGAAGTAGGCGCCATCTTGCCATGGTGAATGCCTCTCCAGCTTCACAGCTCCCCACACTCCTCCTCTTCTCTCTCTGCCACCAGCCACTCTCTCCCTCTCAATTAAACCTCTTACATGTGGGTCTAATGTGTGGTATGTCCTGACGGGAGCCGCAGTTTTAACACATCATTTGGTGCTGAAACCCGGGACTTGGTGGTTCTATCAGCAGCTGCTGTGTTGCTCCACAGTGGGGACCAGCAGAGATCACAGCCACATGGACCGGTCCCACCACTAGCAACCTCAGTTGCCGTGAGTACGAGAGTTCAAGGCTCCCTCAGCTGATGGCTATGAGAATCAGGCTTTCACCATGCAAGCTGCCACTGTCAAAGCTGCAGCCACAGTCATCAAGTCGCAGCTGAGGAGCTGCCACTACACACGATGGGACATATGAACTTCTACCACGTGAGCTGTGCTCCACCTGATCTCTCCTGGGGGGCTAGCTTCTGCTCAGGCCTACACCTATCCATTCAGTTTCACATTTTCTATTTACCAGTGTGCTATAATTCTTACACAGACACCAGCATATTAGTTGTTAGGATCAGTCAACAGAAGGACCTCTAGCTTTCCAGATACAGCCTGGCCAGCCTTCTCTGGGAACTATGGGGTTTATAGTCATGCCTCCCAGCTGACATACAACTTAGGACATCTACCATTGGTTGACCCCCCC
>NW_022196896.1:36895919-36914520 GCF_008632895.1 Mastomys coucha
TCTCTCTCTCTTTTTCTCTTCTTCTCTCTCTCTCTCTCTCTCTCTCTCTCTCTTTCTCTCTCTGTCAAGCAGCTCTCATTCCCTCCCCCTCCTGGGCTCTTGCAGCCAAATCCTTGGTACTGAGGTAGTCCTCTTTCTACAGTATGCCCAGGGCTTACTGGGTAGCCACTAGGGGGCCTATGTAATAGGCCAAATATCAATTAATGTTTATAATAACCAATTTAATTGCTGTATGAAACAAGGAATAGATGTCTCATCAGGTTTTTAAGACATTTTTTCCAAAATACTTTCATGATTTTGTCATATAATTCTTTATTAACACCACAACAACTTCATAATAGGATGTTAAAACTTTACTTTGGATATGAGAAAAGATGAATCTATATTAATGCTCTCTTTTTCCAAAGAATTGCTGTTGGCACATTGAGTAACAATAATTAAACATTTGACTGCAATTGAATACAATTGATAACAACTGATTACAGAAGCTTTTTTTACTTTCTGAAAAGCTTTTGCCTCTCACCAGTTACTTTGAAACCCCTTTGACAACATCCAACAAAGGCTTAAGTCCTTTGGTGAGCTTAAGGTAAGGCCTTAGCCAATTAACATTTCCTGGAAGCCTCTGAAAATAATTTGAAGTAAATAACTCATCTTTTCTTTCTTGAATTTTCTGTACCACACCTTTTCTAGGATACAACTGAGGCCCAAATATTGAAAAAGATATTGCCTCTGAAACCTTTCTGAAGCAACAAATACTCATTTTTAAAGCTTGTGGTGTTAGAGCAAAGATAGTAAAATTTCCTTTTAGAGGGATTAGATAATAAACAACATACACTGAAAAATTCAAATTCCTAGCTTCTACTGAAGCAGAAAAAAAATTTTACATAATGTAAGGCTATTAGCCGTTTTTAAAGGCAAAACTTTCTGAGGATTAAAAACTCACTAGAAGCAAACTCTTTAAAATTACTAAGATGTAGAGTAAAAACCACCTTTTCAAATACACAGTAATTCTATATGAAGTAGGCAGGCCAGATTGTAATGCCTCTATAAGTTCCACAGCCTCACTGATCTTTCTTAAATCTTAAATTTAAACTTTATTTTGAACAACACCTGCATAGATCTGAAATAATACTGTTTTGTCTTAAAAATAATTCCTTGGAGGCAAGGAGAGGTGAGACCACAAAAACTTTCCTAGGTAGGGTTTGCAAAATAAAAGAAATGCCATACAAACCTGGCAGAGGCCTCTCTGAGCTTTGCATTACCTCAAATGTAAATATTTTTTTAATTTGAGTACTGCCTGAGTCTTGGCCTGGAGATTATACCTCCTGCAGTGAGGACAGATTCCAGGGGAACAATTCTGCTGTCTGTCTATGCCTCTAATTTTTGGACAGTTTTTCTTAAGATGATTTATACTTAAAACATTCCTATAACCTTGGTGCTATGAAAGCATTGTTTGTATGTACTGTAGTCCCATGTAAGGCAGCAAACACAACTAGACTCTGATTGTATGAGTGTCTAATTTCTACACAAACATGAATATGTCTAGATAAGTCTGTCTTTGCTTTGTATGACTGGATGGCCTCAGAGAGTTGCATTAATGTTCTCATACGACAATCGTGTAACAAAAGGAACCCCTTTTTGAGGGCTTCCAAAAATTTTGTTAGCTGTTTTTATTTAATAAATTTTCACTGAGATCTCCTTTTCAACCTTGGGGGATTAAATTTTGCTTTTACCACTGTATCCAATAAAGCTTATGTAAAAGAGGCATTGGACCCATACTGGCCATAGTTTTTAATTATTATTACTCTTGCAATCATCTTAATTATAAAATATGGATAAGTTAAGGATCTTGAGCTTTTGATAAAACTGAAAACTGCAGCCAATGGAACACTGGCAATTTTAACCATACTTTTTAGGTTTCTCTTGTAATATTAAGGCATAACCATAACTTTTGGAAAGCAAAACCCAATTTTAAACAATCTGTTCTCTTTAAAATCAATACCAAAAGCACTACTGACACGTTATGAAGTTTGGCTGCCAATACTTACATATGAATGCATGACAGTGCGATTTTTAATGCTTCATTAACGAGACATTGCTTTAAATCTTATCACTTATAAGTCTGGTTTCTAGGATAAGAATTACATAAAATATTATCCCAATTTAGAAGTATCTTAGAGGCCTGGTTTCTTTGGCTGGTTCATGCCACATGGTGTTAAAAAGACTCCAACCCTGAGTTACCAGTTTTAAGCCAATTTTCTGTTACCAGTGTTATAACATTTCACCAAACCCAATAATGTATAAGCCAGTAATTTATAATGAAGACATGCAGAACATATTTATACCTTTAAGACTAGTCAAGAATCAAATGTAGCAGCTATACAAATTTTATAAATGTAGACCAATCAAAGAATTTTTACCTTTCTAGCTATAATTTTAAGGAAAAATGCACTTTGTCATTTATTGAACCCAATAATCACAATTGCAGAGATTTTTCTAGGAAAAAAACCCAACTATTAGCTTATTTGCCTTAAAACTGAAGCTGCTGACCCCGTTTTAAAAGCAGGTTCTCACCAGGGCCTCCCTTGCTGTTTTTGACTCCTAGCTAAGGATGAGGTACAACTTAAATCAGCCTCTGCTGTGCACACTGAGACGAATCAACTGGTAGATAGCCAGTAGATAAAGTTTTAATATTTTTTTTTTCTTTTTAACATGGAACATAGAACAACAGTCATTCTGATAACAAAACAAAACAGACACAAATTGACATGTGGACAGATTGGTGCACCAGTGACTGACAACACAGTGAGGGTAGAGAATTTGATATAATCAAAACTAAGGATTTCTCCTGTAGAGGCCAAAGAGGAAGTGGGATGTCTTCTGGTTTCTTTCTGTCCCTAGGAGAGCTCTGAAATCCATTTTCTTTCTTTTTTGATCTTTCTTTCTTATTCCATTTGTTTATCTCCCTTCTTTCTTTCTTTCTCTCTCTCTCTCTCTTTCTTTCTTTCTTTCTTTCTTTCTTTCTTTCTTTCTTTCTTTCTTTCTTTCTTTCTTTTTATTTTATTTATGCCCTACACCTCTCACCTGAGACAGTTCTTGACTGTGGAGAAATACCTGTTTAGAAGTTTCTGATCCCATTTTTCACTGTCAACCCTGAAGTGAGATCAGCACCAGGCCAGCGCTGTCTCTACTCCTTATCCTTTTGCACCTAAAGCAACACTTTCAAAAGATGAAGTTTAAGGCCAGTGCTAGCATCAACACTATATGTTGCTTACCTGTGCCGGATACCATCTTCTTCCATTTTCTGTGGAGCTTCACCAAGACAGCAAACCCTCAGTTGGCCTTTCTCTGTTCAGGCCCCATGTTCTCAGTGCCATTTGTAGCTGCCTGCAGCTACTCAAACTGGGTTTCTGAAAGGAAAGCTGGGTATTTGAATTGGGGAAAGGATGGCGAGAGAAATAATGAGACCAAGGCAAAAGTTTCTGATCAAGGCCCAATGTTTACTTAGGAGTCCGAGAATATAAAAGGAAGGGCACCCATCCCTCTCAATGCCAGGATCTCGTGGCCTCATTAGCATCTTGTTGCTAGTCAGGAACTTGTCAGGCAGGCAGACTCAGTAAAGCCATAGGTGGTGGCTCCTTGTAGGAAGGTGTAGAAACAGCTGGACCATAGACTTCTCCTATCACCCTAGATCAGCTAGCTGTGGCAGAGCAAGGCATAATAAGCCTGCACCAGGCTAGGGGGAGGGCACAGGCTTCTGTCATTTTCTCTTAATGTCTTCAATATATCGGATAAGATCCATCACATTACAAAGGACGATGGACTTTATTGGAAGGCAGTGATTTAAGTATTAACTGCATTGACATAATACTTGGAGAAAATATCTAGCTTGGAGTTTCATAAAACCTGGGTACCATAAGTATTGTGGCCTTTCTTAAGTGTCACAATATTAAACATCATTGGAGGTTTGCGCTGGGCAGATGGGAAGCAGCGGGGTGTGGCTGGATATAGGCTCTAGCTGTTATTATGGAAGTGTCCACATACTTATAGGTATAAGGCCATGTACATCTCTGGAGGGTGAATAATGGGCCTGGTGTGTCTGCTGTGCACTGCTACCTGAGGGACTGCACATAAGACCTGAAGCCATGTTACTGCATGTTCCTCTGTACCCATGCCTCTGCTCTTCTGTCTGTAAAAGGGACTCTTTTGGAAGAAGACTCTCCTGCAAAGAGTTAAAGCTAAAACCTATTTATTTATTATTAGTTAGACAATATCAATGGCTGGGTCTGCTTCGGGACTCAGTTCCAATGAGCGATTGGATGAAAATTAAGCAGAAGTAGTTATTGTATTATAGCAATGAGAACAATTGTGGAGTCTCTTACAGCAGTTCACTTTTCACTGAGATTGTCAGCTTTCTGTTGCTGTGACAAAACATTCTAAGTTAATTATTTATAGGAGAAAATAATTATTATCTATTCATTATGATTGCTTTGGGACAGTGGTAAATTAGGTTTGCATGGTGGTTGCTCATCTTATGATAGCCAGGAAGCAAAGAGAGAGAAAGAGTTTAAGTTTCCAGCATGCCCATTGAAATGACTTAGTTACTTTACACTAGGTCCCACCTCCTAAAAGTTTCAGTCTTTCAAAAGCATCATGGGCATCAAGGTTTCAACAATATAGCTTTGGTAAACACTGAATATTCAAAATGTAATATACTCTAGTTAAGAAAATATTAAAAATATAATGCTACATTTTAGATAAGAGAAGTGTGGTGGTTGAATATGCTTGACCCAGGGAATGGCACTATTAGGAGGTGTGGGCATGTTAGAGTAAATGTGCCCTATTTGGAGGAAGTGTGTCACTTTTGGGTAGGCTCTGTGAACTTTCTCCTAGATGCCTGGAAGCCAGTCTTCTGTTTGCTTTTGGAACAGGATGTAGAATTCTCAGCTCCTCCAGCACCACACCTGCCTGGATGTTGCTATGTTTCCTTCCATAATGATAATGGCCTGAACCTCTGATACTGTAAGTCAGCCCCCATTAATGTTTTCCTTTGTAAGAGTTGCCTTGGTTATGGTGTCTCTTTACAGCAATGGAAACACTATGACAAGAAGTTTTATGAAAGTGAGAAATTTTGAATAAATCACTTCATTTAGTATATATTTTAGTTATTGTTACTATTGATGTAATTAAACACCATGACCAAAAGCAACTTGAGAAGAAAGTGTTTATTTAATTTGCAGTCCCACCATATGACAGTTTATCATTAAAAGCAGGTGAGGACAGGAACTCAAGCAAAGCAGGAGCCTGGAGGCAGGATCTGATTCATGGAGGAGTGCTCTTCACTGGCATACTTCCCATGGATTTCTCAGCCTGCCCTTTTTGTAGAACACAGGACTACCAGGCCAGGGGTAGCCTCACCTACAATAGCTGTGTCCTTCCACATAAACCACTGTTATGAAAATGATCTACAGATTTGCCTAAGGCTCAATTTTATGGAGGGATTTTTTTCAACTGCCATTCCCTCCTCTCAGATGCAACTTGACAGTACATATGACCATTTGCCAATTTGACACAGAAGCACATCACTTTTCATTTATAATATTTCCTATCTCATTTATCTCTAAGATGGCATGTTAATATTAACATCACTATATAAATCATAATAAATTTCGAAGTTCCACAGTCTTCAACAATTCTATTTTTTAAAGATTTATTTTATTTATTTTATGTGTATGAGTATATTATAACTGTATAGATGGCCATGAGCTATCATGTGTGTGGCTGCTGAGAATTGAACTCAGGACCCTGCTGGCTTCAGCCCCACTCACTCCAGCATAATTCACAGTAACTGTCTTCACAAGCACCAGAAGAGGGCATCAGATCTCATTACGGGTGGTTGTGAGCCACCATGCGGTTGCTGGGATCCAAACTCAGGACCTTCAGAAGAGCAGTCAGTGCTCTTACCCACTCAGCCATCTCACCAGCCCAAGTCTTCAACAATTTTAACACACCAAATATTCAATTTCTTTAAAATATTCAGTCTTTTTAAAAACCAAAGTATTTTTTAAAAGTCCAAAGTCTCTCAATTTTTGGGATCTTTTAAAATAATTAAGACAACTTTCTTACTTCAAATAGGAAGAACCAGGGCAGAGTCATAAGCAAATCAAAGCAAACCCAAACTCCAACACTATAAATAACACAATGCCTAATATCTCAGATTCACTTAGGCTTTTCTAGACTTATCCTAAGGACTTGAGTCATTTATCTTGCTCTGCCCTCTGCAGAACACATAGCTTTTCTTTAAAGCTCCACTTCACCACTGTTGTTGTTCTTGGTGGTTGTCCTTAAGTACTGACATTGCTAAAATTCCGCATCTGGGCTGCACCAGCATCAATGATCTATTATGGCTTCTCATGCTGAAAAGCCTCAGCTACTACAAATGTCTCCTTCATGCTTTCAAAATGAGTACCATCCGGGCTACTCTTATACATTACTGTAGAGGAATTTTAAGGGAGAAACATGGCTGCTTTGGCAAGGGATAACATCCAAAGACTTTCTAGGTCTGTGTAATCTGGCTAAAATACATACATGCCTTTAATTCCAGGAGACAGAAAGGCAAGCAGATCTATGAGCTCAAGGGAAGTCTAGCATAGAGCAAGTTTCAGGTAAAAAAAAAAAAAAGCTTAGGTCTATGTGTGGTGCTATATGCCTTTAATCTCAGCATTCAAGAGACAGAGGCATGTAGACCTCTGAGTTCTAGTCTGTGACCTGGGTTGACTCAGAGAGTTGAGAGGCAGTGCAGTAGAGTGGAGTTCATGGCAGCTCAGTTTATTACATTCAGAGGCAGTTTCTACAGGGACAATTTTACAGAGACAAGTTGTAGAGAGGACAGGTGAAAACAGAATAAATTAGAGACTGAGAATGAGCCAGATCAGAACATATTGACAGAGTTAGTTTGAGAGTAAAGAGAACTATTCAGCAAGAAGCTGAGAGAAGTCAGATCAGGTCAGTTAACTTGAGTAGTTTGGGCCAGAAGAGCTGAGTTTAACCAGCCAGCCAGAGTAGAGAAAGAACTAGGAAGGGTGAGCTTATTCAGCAGAAAGCTTCCAACATGACAATTACATCAGGCAAATAAAAGTTACTTTTACATATTACCAAGTTTGGCTGCCTCTGGAGCGCAGGTTCTGTGTGCTGACTCTGAGGTAATACTTTCCCAAAAATTTCACCCCAACGATGCTGATCTTTTCTTAATCACTGCTATTTTCTCAGCTACATCTAACCAGCATTAATTATCCATGTAAATGGAAAATATTTTAGTTCTGTCTTATTAACCACAGTTGAGTATTCAGCTCCAGCTAACTAGAACCAATGATTCTCAACTCAAAATACCAAACAGCCCTGATAGAGATTTTAAGTGACTCTCAAAGTTCCCTCTGGAAATTCAAAAGGCAGGCCTCCAGTATGTGCATTACTCTCAATATTCGTATCTTCCAAACTCTACAGACAATCTCACCAAGCTTTGAATCATCAAAGGCTTTTCCAGTCCCAAGTTCCAAATTCTTCCACAATCCTCCCCAAAACAACACTATCAGGTTTGTCACAGCAATATGTCATGATCCTGCTAATTAAGCAGAAATCTTTCAGGACTTCTCCTGCCTTCAAGTTCCTTCCAGGTTTGTGTTCCTGTCCTGACTTCTGTCAGTGATGAACTGTGATGTGGAAGAATAGGCCAAATAAGTACCCCCCTCCCACTTTCTTTTGGTCATGGTGTTTAATCACAGCAATGATAACTTTGATTATTACAGTATAATACTTTCATGTCCATTTATTTTTTCTACAAAATTTATAACTTTTTTTCATAACAGCTGAGAAAATCTCTTTGTGTGTAATATTTTCATGATCTGTTCTGTTGATGGGCATCTAGTTTGGTTCCATTTCCTGGCTAGCATTAATAGTGAAGCAATGACCATGGATATATAAGTACTTCTGTAGAAGGTTAGAGTCCCTTGAAAATATATCTCAAAGTGGTGTATCTGAGTTGTATAATTTTTTTTTTTTTTTTACATTTGGGGGAACTTCTGTAGGGGAGTGGCTCTGATGCTTTGATTTAGTCGGAAATCTGAATGCACTGACACTGAAGGTTCTTGTCCCCGATTGGTTTTTGATTGATCAATAAAGATGCCAGTTGGGAATAGGGAAACAGGACAGGACCCTTAGAATTGCAGAGGCTAAGAAGCAGGAGAGAGAAGAGATCACCACACTTTGGGAAGAGAGAAAGAATAGATTCAGAGATTCAGGGGAGATCATCCAAAATGTATGCAGAAAGGGAAAGTAGCCCACAGAAGCCTCTTGGGCAGGAAAGACCAATGGACATCACAGAAGGTAACTGGACAGCAAAGTTAAAGGTAGATTTGGAAGGTGTTTAGCTAGGTGTACCAGAGAGAAGGACAAGCTAGCTGAGGAAGTCGTAGAAGTGTCCAGCCACAGAGCCAGTAAGGCATGTTAAAGATAAGCTTGTGTGTGTGTGTGTGTGTGTGTGTGTGTGTGTGTGTGTATGTATATCATCTGTGGATGAAAAGAGACCCTGAACAGTAAAACTATATATTACAAACTTGCATAATGATTGTGTGGGGATAAGACGGCCAGTCCTAACCAGATGGCACTGTGTTATGGTCTGCTTTCTCCCAGTCAACTGGTGACACTTCCCATAAAGTTCTCAGACCTTTGTAATAATTTACACATAGCTTCACATAGCTTCCCTGTGATAGCTTAAGAAACTTAATATGGTACCAGACATTTCATAAGAGCAATTTCCCTGGAATGCCAGTAAGATCCTAGTGGCCTGCAGGCCAAATAAGAATAGCATAGGAGTGTTCCTGATTTCTGCTTTTGTAAATTTACTTATTGCTGTGGGACTAGGATGAAGTGTTATTTTTACTACTATACAACAGGAAAGAGAAACAAATGATATAAATAAAGCAATTTTCTTGCCCAGTTATTGATTATATTGTATTATATAGATAATCATAATGTATACCTTTGATATTGCAATGTACCACTTCTATAAATCCTTCCTTTAGCTCCGTTCAGCACAGCATGTTGTTTGGCTCTAAGGCTTCTGTCCTGCATCAGCAAGAATACATTCATTTCATCTAAATTTGAATTGAGTCTGTGTTTGGTCTTTCCAGTGGCTTTGAATATCAAGACAGTTTCACTAGTTCAAACTCCCACCAGCAGTATATAAGTGTTCTTCTTTCCCCATATTCCTGCTGAATTTTTTTTTCTTGACCATAAAGAGAATGGATATATATTGTGAAACTAGGTTGGGGAATCACAAGCAGTGAACAGAATTCCTAAGAGAGAGTGAACAAAAGCAAAGTGACACATGTGAAATGTAAGTGGAAAGGAAACTACTCAGAGTTGGGAGGCAGAGGAGAGGGAGTGGGGATGGGCAAGAAATGGGGAGGTGGAGAGAAACAAAGACATTTGGTTGCAAAGTTCCATAATGAAACATATTTCTCTGTAAGTTTATACAAATTTAAAGTATAAATTGCCAGGAAACAGTTTTGAATATGCTGCAAGAAATTGTATTCTGGCATAAAATGTATACAGAAGTAAGCAGGATCCAAATTTGGTGAATTTGAGTTCAAACTATCTAATCTTGACTTTAATGATAAAAGGCGTATTTAACTTATTCTAGATTATAAATTAAAACTCTCCTGAATGTCATGAAGCATGTAAATTAAAATGATAGAAGTGGTATTTCTTTCTTTTATAATTACAGTTTATAAAGTACTTTAAAGTGCTTCTAGGCTTATAAAGTACTTAAAGTTTACACAGTACTAAAAAATTATTTTCCAGAGTATGCTAAAAGGAACACAGCTTACTATATTAGTTTAAATGTCTCTGAGTATATACTGGAAACTACTGGAGACGGTCTTTGAGCCTGTATATAGCTTTACTTCTTGAAAATAAATTCTGTTAGTGTTTCAGAACTGAGCAGAGCATGGTTATAGTTCTGTTAGCCATTGTTGGAACAAGGAAGGCCTACCTGCCACACCACTTACAACAAAGAGAAGTTATTTTTGAACAGTTGTGGAGAGAGACAAGGAAAAATTTCCAGTCATAAGTACACCAAGCACCTTGACTTTCAAATAAATTCATTGACAAGTTTAAATTCATAGTTTAATAATTATTCCAGTTTCATTATACATTATTATTGATATATTACTTATACTTTAAACCTAGCTGAAAGTACATTCACAACTGTCTGCAACATTAAATACAACTATACACTATGATCTAACAATCCCAGTTCTAAATATTTGCCTCACAGGAACACTTTTCCTTGCACAGTAAGAGACATGCACACACATTGTTATAGTACTTTTTCTAAAGTACTATAATAGTTTTGTAACAGTGAAAAACATGCACAATGTTTGTAAGTTAGAGAAGATTTGAACATACATTTATAGAAATGAGTTATTAGTAAAGAGATAGACCTTTAACTGTGACAATGAATAACAAAGAAAAGGTGTAGTAGGAAACAAGCTAAAGCCTTGAAAACCATACACAATTTCATTATTACTTTAGGTTATATTTATGACTATTGTGTGCCTATGCTACATGTGTGTGGTCCCTAAGGAGATGATGAGAGGTTAGATCTTTGAAGCTGAACCTACAAGAGATTGTGGGCTTCCTCATAATGTGGGTACTGGGGACTAAGCTCGGGTCTTCTTTGAGAGGCATTTGTGCTCTTAACTGTTGAACTATCTCTCCAGACCCTAACCACACATGATTTGAAATTATTGAAACTTTTAACACAGTATTTCATGTATTAATAACTTGCACAGATATATGTATACATTGTATCTTAGTCCTTTTTCCTATATGGAAGAGTATCACTGTTAGGAAGTCACATTTATGATAGTATTGAGAACAGATAATTACTTTATCTACCATGTGCTTTCATGTAATTTGTGGAGTAAAAATAGAAGCAAATATACAATATGTAAACTGTGCACATGAGTATTATTTTTCTTTGGTATTTCTGGATTAGGAACTATCCATAGCCTAAAAGAAGGACCGTTTTAACAATGTTTTTAATTTGTGTTTCCTCCTTGTTTTGTTTGACTATGAGTTGGAACTATTTTATTCAGACTTTTGGTTGGGTGGAACACATATAGCTCTGCCTGTGACTCTGCATTTCATGCACCTGTTTTAAGGTAGTGACAGTCCTTAGGCCCAGGGGCCAGGAGGCAAGTCACATGACTTACAGAATTTTCTTTGAAAATACAGTCTATGATTTAGGGCCTGTGCCACAAGAGGAAATATACTCTCACATGCCTGTCGACAAATGATTGGGGAATTCCAAGGATGAACCTACTACCATTATTCTGCTAAATGGATGTAATATCAAGTTGCTACCTAAATTCATATCTCTCTATCCATAGATTAGTGCAACTCTAGACTTTGTCAGAGAAGTTTGTACAGTGGACAGTAGTTAATACAAAATCTCACAACTGATCTAAGTGCAGAAAATATGCCTATGGAGTGTTCAGCACAAATGGGATGTCTAAGTTACCACCTCACTCACCACCCAAGCCTCAGAAATCATCACAGAAGAAGGGGTTGAAAGACAGTAAAAGAGATGTCAGGGAGAATCAGAGTGGAATATTGATTTCTAGGTATGATAAGACTGTTGAACCCAGAAACTCAAGGTAGATGTGGTTTGCCTTCTCAAAACCAGTACAGAATAAATCCAGTGAACATTCTAGCACAGAAAAAATCCCCATCTTTAACTGAGCTACTATTGACAGTTGGTGGCTTACTGGGGAGGGAGATTCAGTTTTTCTCTTAGAGTGTGTTCCCTGGTACCCAGGAGTACATGACAGCACAAACTGGAGTCTACTGGTTATCAGCAAATCAAGAAAATGAATATGAAGTTGAGAGGGAGTAGGAAGGTGGGGCTGGATCTGGGAGGAGTTAGGGTGAAGAGTAGGAGGTGTGTATGATCAAGATACATCACAAAATAATTCTCAAAATATTAGTAAAATGCTAGTTAAAAAGAAAAGGTAATCTGCACATATGAAATAATAACCCACACTGAATAAATGGCATCTAACAAGGAGATATAGTCACAGAGTTATTGAAGGGTTTTATTTTAAAGCAAAAGTGTGGGGCAGTAGACCTTGAGAGGTAGCCTGGTGCTAAGTTGAGTAAGGCTTGGAAGCCCTGGAGCCCCTGAAGAGATGGTAGGAGCTTCACCTACTAGTAGGAACCAGGTCCATGTCACTAGCAGCATTCCCCCCATAGATTTATGGCCATCAGTCATGTACTGGCAATGCCCCAAACCCCCCATAGGTAGATGAGGCATCCCTAACATCTCAGACCAAGACAATAGGAAAAGAGATGTGACCTGTGGTCATGTAGGCTCAAGAGAGAGATCTCTGTTCTGTTGAGGTACCTAGAGGCCTGGAGTGCCCGGTCAGTAGGCTTTCCTTCCCAGACATTTCTTCCTGCAAAAGGTATTTATTCTCAGTTCCACCCTGAGAAGTCTAGTATGAGTTTACACATCTACTTTCCACCACAACAATAAACAATTCAGAATGATGGACTGTCTCTTTTCATTGAGATCCACCATGGGGAGCCATGGAGAAGGCCTTTGCTTACAGAGTCACTGTCCCCTAGACTCCATTCTCAGCTTTTCTGCAACTTCTAGTGGTGTCTGGGTGTCCAAGAGCCTGGGAACTTCACAGCCCTAGCCTCTTCATAGGCCCAGGGTGATGTGTTAGAAAGGTGGCTCTCGTCAGGACAATAGGCTCAAATAGTTCCATGTGTAAGAGGTTTAATTGAGAGGGAGAGAGGGAGCATAGTGGAGAGAGAAGGAGAGAGAAGGAGAGAGAAGGAAAGAGGAGGAGAGAGAGAAGGGAGGGAGAGAGAGAGAGAGAGAGAGAGAGAGAGAGAGAGAGAGAGAGAGAGGAGCATTCCGCATGTATATGTGCATGTAGTGGCATAGTGTCCACAGGTAAAGGTGAGAGGTGAGCCCAATGGATTCTGGGAATATGGCAGCTGTTGCCCTGGCAACAGGTCTGTGAGGCCCACCTAGGTGACATCATGGGTTTCAGAGGCCCTGATGCTAACATAGCTCCCTTCTTGTTATTATAAAGAGAAAGAAAGAAAAAGGGAAGGGTAAGTTGATGGTGAAAAGAGAATGAGGACATTGTGTCTTTTAAGCTACTTCCTACTCTCTAGGGACATCATCTATTGGGGATAGCTGGCTTTCACCATCAGGATCTACTTGGTAAACATTCATATCAGGTTCCTCTGTGGACAGCAGCAGTTCTGTGGGCAGCAGCTGTTAATCCTGTAACAGGAGTTGATTAATAGTTTGGTTAGAAATATTTTGTATTTGACATTGAAGAAATGTAGAAACAAGATTAATGAGGTAGGGAGCAAATAATACCAGGAAGATGACTAGGAGAGGGGTTATAAAAGGGAGTATCCATTTCTGTATAAGGTTTTCAAAAATCCCAGAACTGGAGGTCTCCTGGTCCCTGTAGTATTTTATGTCTGACTGTAGCTCCTCGATTTTATTTCTTACTAGCCTGGATTGGTTGATGTAAAAACAGCATTCTTCTTGGAGGAACAGGCAAAGACCACATTCTTTACCTGTTAGGACATCTAGTCCCTGTCTGTTCTGAAGCACCATGGCTGCCAAAGAATTGATCTGTTTTTGGATAGTAAGCACAGTTTCAGATATTTTTTTGAAAATCACTTTTAAACTGAGAAGTGAATGTCTTATATTGGGCCATGAAAGTTGTTATCCCTGCAACTCCAGTACCAACATCTATGGCTATTCCCATAGTGACCAAGAGTGGCACAACTTGGACTTCCCTCTTATGTTGGGCAGCTATCATATCTACAACTGGGATTGGCAGGGGTTTGTTTCCCTGAATTACTCCCAGTTCAGGGAAAAGGAGTACTAATGTGCTGACCAGCTGGCAGGTAGGCGATGATAAGCCTGAGTGCCACAAAGAATTGATGTGTTTCAGATTTCAGGGCATTGTGGCAGAGATGATATATCAAGGGTTATGGTTCTATTGCAGTCTAGGGAACTCAGCATTCCCACCGAATGAGTCCCAGAGGCCTTAAAAGCAGTTTGCCACCCCAAAGAGAAGGATAGAGGTGACATTGTAGTCAAGGCAGCTGACAAAGGGTGAAATAAGGTTACTTGGCAATATCACTGGAGACTCTGCAAGTGACAATTATGAGTTAGTTCCAGGGGGTATAAATAACCACCAATCTTGAAAGTGTCCAGGCCTGGTGACATTAAGGAGTTGGTATGTCAAGGTCAAGGTCTGAAGCAAAAGGCTAAATGACAATTTAGTGCCATTTATAAGGGATGGTGTCAAAGAGGTAAGGACCTCGGAGGAGTGTTTATCTCCCCTGCTTTTCCGATATCCAAGAGTTGGGCAATTGAGACATATTTTCTCTGGATATGGATGGTAATTACTGGGGTCTCTGGATGATTTTTACGGTAGAGCTTACCAAGAACTCCTGTCTCCCACCTGGAATCCCATGGGTCTTGTATGTAGAAAAAGAGTGTCTTACAGTGTTCACAGAAGAGATGATTGATCTGTTTTCCTAGCATATGTATCTGACAAGACTAATATGGGCAGCCCCCATATCTGTCTGGTCATTTTCTACAATAATATTTTGTCTGGTTAAAGAGAAAGCAAGTATAGAGATCATAATATTTAGATGGGATTACAGATACCAGGATGACAGCAATTTGGATTGGTTCCTGGCATCTAGCTATGGAGCAGTTTCCTGACCCTATTTGGAAAGACTGTTATCTGTGGGGGTTTCTTGAATCTCAAATCTCCTGATATAAGGGCTACCCTGGATGGAAATGAACAGCAGTGGGAGGACAAGAAATCCATGTCTAATCCAGTGAGGTCGAACTCGGCTGCTGGAGTGGAGTCTCAGTTTCTGGGATTGGGGACAATGTGGGCAGTCTCGTTGTCCTCTGGAGCTTAACAAAACACGGGTCCTCTTAAGATCAATGTGTATGGAGAAGAGTCATTTTTTAGGTGGAGAAATGAAAGCTTTGAGGTGAGACGGATGGACCCAATGAGAGAGTCCCTCGAGTTTAGCAGCTGTAGGGAATTTAGGGAATTACCTTAAAAGGGCCCTGCCATTTGAGAGAGAGAGGTGAGGGCCAATGACCTGAAGGGGATAGAAGGACTTGGTCGCCAATGTTGATAGACAGTGGACAGGAGACAGTGTATGGCTGAGGTAGATGGTGGTCAGCAAAGTTCCATAGAAGAGAACAGAGTTAGCAAAGTCATGGAGTAAGTAGATAGTCTGGGAGGGGAGAGCATTTAGGTGAAAGACCGGGAGTTAGTTAGGACTAGACATCCATACATGAGATCAAAGGGAGAGATGAGGAGAGGTTGCTTGGGGAGAGCTCGTAACCTGAAAAGAACGACAGGTAGGAGTTTTACCCAATCAAGGTGAAGTTCCTGTGATAGCTTAACAAGAGTGATTTTTAAAGAGTGATTAGTTTTTTCTACCTTACCAGAAGATTAAGGGTCATAAGGAATGTGAAAATGCCAGGGGATGTCTAGGGCCTTAGATAGGATTTGAGAGACTTGGGAAGTAAATTCAGGATCATTGTCTGATTGGAGAAAAGCTGGGACACCAAACCGGGGGATGATCTCTTGGAGGAGGAGACCAGAGTCCATCTGAGCCCTTTTTTAGTTGTGGGAAATGCCTCTACGCACCTCGAGAAGGTGTCTACCAAGACCAGGAGGTACTTGGCACATCTGATAGTGGCCATGTAGGTAAAGTCAAGTTGCCAGTCAGTTCCAGGAAGGGAGCCTCTAGCCTGATGGGTAGGAAAAGGGATGCTATGATACCTTGAGTTGGGGTCAGACTTCTGACAGATTTAACAAGAAGCAGTGATAGATTTTAAGAAGCTTAAATCCTCATGAGTGGGTTGTAGGTGGGGCTTAACAAAAGAAGACAATGCTTGGCTGTTAGGATGAAAGAGTTGGTGAAGATAGGACAGAGTTTGGTGGGTTTTAGGGGGTGAAGAAGGTAGAGATCTAGGTTGCAGTATGTGAGTATCCTGGGGAGGATGAGAAAAGTCTAGTCCTCTAAGGGCCGCAGCTCTAGCTGCCTTGTCAGCTCAGTTATTTCCCTTGGAGACAATAGAGTCATTTGTCTGGTGGGATCTACAGTGGACAATCCCAAAGGCCATGGGAAGATGGAAGGACTTTTGCATGGCCATAATTTGGTTTACATTAGTTACTGATCCTCCTTTTGTGGTAAGTAACCCACGCTCCTTCCAGATAGCAGCGTGAGACAGAAGGATATGAAAAGCATATTTGGAATCCGTGTAAATGTTGAGGGATTTTCTCTGTGCCAGTTGAAAGGCACGAGTAAGGGCTATTAGTTCAGCCTGTTGATTGGTGGTATGAGTAGGAAGAGCCTGTGCCTCTATCACCCAGGTGTCTGACACTATGGCATAACCAGCTTTTCTAGCCCCTTCACATAAAAAGGAGCTGCCCTCTGTATTCCAGGTATAGATGGCCTGAGGCAGTGTGCCCTCTTGTATGTGTGAAGGATGAGGTAATAGTTCCTCTAAAGTTTCAGTGCAGGAGTGAGATAGGGAGTGGTTAGCATTAGGTCAAGGAAGAAGATTGGAAATATTAAGTGGCGGGAATGATTGAAAGGTTAGTATGGAGTCTTCTATTAGAGCTACCTGAAGGGAAAGAACCCTAGAGTGAGGTAGAGTCTGTGAGCCTTTATAAGTTAGGAGCTGTGACAAGTTATGAGAAGAGAAGACAGTTATAGGTGACCCAAAGTTTAGGGTTTTTTTTTTGTTTTTGTTTGTTTTTGGTTTTTTTGATTCTTGAATAAGGAATTCTGCAGCTGCTAAGGTATAGATACAAGATGCCCATCCCTGGATGGTTAGATCTAGTTTTTTTGATAAGTAAAGCTACAGGTGCAAAAAGGGTCCCAGTTGATGACCTAAGACTCCAAGGGCAAATCTCTCTTTTTCAGTTACATAGAGGGAAGAAGGAGGAGTCAGGTCAGGGAGATGTAAAGCTGGGGCCTTAAGGAGAGCCTGTTGAAGCCTTTGAAAGGCTTGGTAATAGGTTTGAGAAGAGGTTCGTGAGTGGGGCCTAATGCTGCCTCATATAAGGGATGAGAAAGGAGGGAAAAGGAAGGGACCCATGAACATAAAAAACTAGCTATCCCTAGGAATGATAAAATCTCTTCCTTTGTAGAAGGAACTGTTAGAGACTGAATCAGATTCTTTCTATCTAAGGTAATAGCCTGTGGGTTGGGATAATTGTTAGTCCCAAATAGGTGACCTGAGGGGTGGACAGTTGGACTTTAGAAGGTGAGACCCTGTAGCCTTGACTAGGAGGTAGTTCATTAGTTGGATCTAGCATTGTAGCATCATCTAGCAGGGGTTGTGTAGATTTCATGGCTAAGAGAAGTTGGGTTGTGGAACAAGAGGAGCACAGGGAGGGATTGGAGTAGAGGTAGATAAATGCCTGGACATAGAGGACCTCTTTTCATTTACCATTTTGCTGGCAGTATGTATTAAGATCCCTTAAAATAATTGGATCTAGGGTGCCAGTAAGTGGCCATTTTGAACTCCCATCTTGTTGCTATTTACTCCAGATATTATTGCAGAGATATATTAATTTTGATGCCTTTAAGTCAGGCATTAGCTTCAAAGATTTGAGATTTTCCAGGAGACATCCCAGTGGGGTGGCTGGAGGTATGATTAAAGACATTCTGACACCCATTGGTGAGTAATTGGACTATTCATACCAGCATCCTGATAACAGTCCAAAAAAAAAAAATCAGCCAGGCTAGTGGCCCAAGTCATCACAAGGTCCCCCTAGTAGCTACGCAGTAAGCCTTGGGCCTACTGCAGAAAGTGCCCTACTGAGGATGGAAGAGGGGGGTAACAAGAGCTGCTTTTGAGGGAAATGTCAACTAATGGTAGATGTCCTAAGTCGTATGTCATCTGGGAGGCATGACTGTAAAGCCCATTGTTTCCAGAGGAGGCTGGCCAGGTCATATCTGGAGAACTAGAGGCCCCTCCTGTTGACTGATCCTAACAATGAATATGCCGGTGTCTGTGCGAGTACTATAGTGGACTGGAAAATAGAAATCGTGAAACTGAATGGGTAAGTGTAGGCCAGAGCAGAAGCTAGCCCAACACGATAGACCAGGCAGGGCACAGCTCACATGGTAGAAGTTTGTACAGCCTATGCTGTGTGGTAGCAGATCCTCAGCTGCGACTTGGTGGCTGTGGCTGTGGCTTTGGTGGTGGCAGCTTGTGTGATGAAAGCCTGATTCTTATAGCCACCAGATGAGGCAGCCTTAAACTCACCTACTCACAGCAGCCAAAGTTGCCGATGATAGGACGCAGCAGCTGTTGAAGGAACTGCCAAGTCCTGGGTTTTGGCACCAAATGATCTGTTAGAATGGTGGGACATACCACACACTAGGCCCAAACATTTCCATGTGTAAGAGGTTTAATTGAGAGGGACGGCGGGGGGGGGGGGGG
>NW_022196896.1:36914530-36917712 GCF_008632895.1 Mastomys coucha
GGGTAGCAGAGAGAGAAGAGGGGGAGGGAGAGAGAGAGGAGTATTCCATATATAAATATATATGGAATATATATGCATGTAGTGACATGGCCACAGGTAAAGGTGGGAGGTGAGCCCAATGGATTCTGGGATTATGGCAGCTATTGCCCTAGCAACAGGTCTGTGAGTTCTGCCTGTGTGACATCACGAGCTTCAGAGGCCCTGATGCTAACACAGGGACCCCTGAGCCAGCTCTGACTGTCCTGCACCTCAGACTGCACCTTCCCACTCCTGAGTGGTATCCTGGGGCATCTCTATAGCTCAATATCTGCCCAGTGATGGCATGGGGTAAGCACAGTCAAACACAGTCAAACTCTCCATGTTCCCCCTCCCCAAGCGTCCAAGCCCTGTGTCCCAGTGGCCATGGATTTCACAACCCTACACAAAATTTCTATGAAACTAAATTTCACCCAAGCCAACTCGAGAGGAACTCCAAAGTATTATTGACAGGCCATCCTGTAGACATTGAAGGTACAAGAGCCTTTTCATGGTGGTAAAGCATTTTATTTTGAGAAATTGAGAGAAGCGGAGAGGCTTTTCTAGTGTAACAAAGTGTAATTTGTTTTTCAGTTTTTTATGCATACTCTAACACCCTGAAAAAGCTTCTCTGATATGGGTTCCCTGAGTCTCACATTTCCAAAGATATTGTTGTATTTCTATTCCATGCTTTCTATTTACTCAGCTCATATTAATTTATCACAACTACTTATGGCCACTTGCTTTTGACATGAAGGAATGGTGTTGGTTATAGGGTGTTTTCTCTTTGTTCACATCTTAGCATGAGTTGGGATTGTACAGAACAAAATGAAGGGGATGCTTTAACTGTCATGTGGGAAGTTGTGGTACCCCTTGGCCTACACAGCACACAAGGTAGTCTCCTGGAGCCCTGTGGTTACACAATGCTCCTGTATGTGGTGCACTGGTCCCTTTCAGCTGAGTTTAGTCTGATAGTATTTGACAGTTGGTTAAAAGGAGAATTAGTTTCCAGGATGAGGGATTTTCTTTTTTTCTTCTTTTTTTTTTTTTTTTACATTTTTTATTAGATATTTTCTTTATTTACATGTGATATTTCTCCTTTCCCAGTTTCCCCTTCAACAAACAAACAAATAAACAAGAGCAAACCCCTGTTGCCTTCCCCCTCCCAATGCTTGCCACCCCACCCTCTCCCATTTATTGGGCCTGGAATTTCCCTATACTGGGGGACAGAACCTTCACAGGGCCAAGGGCCTCTCCTCATTGATGATCGACTTTGCAATCCTCTACTATACACATGCTGCCAAAACAATCAGTCCCACCATGTATAGTCCTTGGTTGGTGGTTGCGTCCCTGGGAGCTCTGAAGGTACTAGTTAGTTCATATTGTTGTTAACAGGATGAGGGATTTTCATGTGACAATCTTTTTTTTTCTCTTTTTGTGAGACTTGATAAGAGACACTCCAAGGGTGCCTCCAAGAAACTTCAGAATCTGAATGAGTAAGTGTTATACTGCTAAGCTGTGGGTTTCTAAAATCCACAGCGAGGTAATGTGCTCACAATTTACCAAAAGTCATGTTGAGACTAAGAAAAAAGGAGACAAAGACCTGCCAGGCCTTTTGCAATTAGCATTTGGTTGCTTGTGTCTAGAGATGCCTTTCATGCCTTCTGGGCTTGGATGAGTTCTTGTTTATCTAGCTTCTGGTTGTAGTCTGTTTGTTTAGAAAACCTCACAATGAAGACATTGAAAGTAAAATTAAAGAACTTGTCTATAGCCCCTAATCAGAATCCCACAAAAATAAAGATATATGACTATTCATGTTATGAAAGAGCACCTTTGGATCTTCTGACTTATGCTCTCACAAAATTCACAAAGTGATTTAAAAGAGTGTCAGTTTTGTGGCCAAGAACTGATAAAAGTTTACAAAATTTGAAAAAATTTCATTTTATTTACTTGTGAAATGTCTGTTATCTGCTGCCTTCATCAGGGTTGGTTTTGTGTTCAGACCCAAATACACTTGACTGTGGTGTGAGGTAGACTATATTTTGATCTTAGGGGTGAAGTCAATAAACTATCTTGGGTCCTTAGATAATTTGAAAACTATGTTCCATTCTGTAAAACAAAGGAAAAGAACATTGAGAAGGGGATGACAGATGGCTGGAGTGTGGCTTGTGACACTTAAGTTTCAGTTTCCATTCATGTTAGCTCTGGTAAGCACCCTTCCACAGAGTGAATCTGCATTCTTGTCATTTATGACACTGTCAGGACAGGTTTTAGTATTCCCATCTGCATGTCAGCCAGGCCAACACTGTTAACTCCAGAGCTGCTTGTGCTTTCTCAGCTGCATTCTTTGCAAACATGGGTGACAAAATACATATGGTCTAGCCTGTGTATGTCTCTGTGATGATGTGAAAGCATATAGGTTAATCAGGGATGCAGAAATTATCTCTGCTTAACAAGAAGGCAATCCTTATTAAAGCACAGTGTATCAAATGGTTTGCTATTGGTTAGAGATGCTTAAATACGTCCTAGGCTGCTCTAAGACCCTGGTTAACCCAAAAAACACAAGAAAAAAGAAAAACTTTCAAAGTGCTTTCGAAATGCAAAATCCCAGTCCTCTTTTTGAGGGATCCAAACTCAAGGACTTTAGCATTGTCTACAAAGACAATGGATGAAGGAATGTCTTACTTGTGTGTCAAATTCTGATTATTATTATTATTAAACATTTCCAAGCCTGCTCATTCATTTTTCTGAAGATTGTGACAGTGTGCTATATTTGTTGGGGTTGGCCTTTGTTATAATTATGGCTAATGACCTATCCAGATATCCATTTTGTAGAAACTATGCCTTCTGTTTATTGGTATCTAAACATATTCATTATAAAACCACAATAAAATAATTGCTGTTGAACATTATTGACAAATTTTATTTTCCAGTTGCTCTATGTGTACATCTCCATTTTTTGCCACTGTGTTTTATATTCAGTGCAATTACTTTCACTATACAAAGAAGAGATTATATTTTATGGGTATACTGAACTTTGACTAAGTTTCTAAAGCTACAAGAGGAAAGAGGAGAGGAACAGAGAAAGGTGAAAAAGAAAATTCTTGGCCGGGCGGTGGTGGCGCACGCCTTTAATCCCAGCACTTGGAAGGCAGAGGCAGTCGGAT
>NW_022196896.1:36917722-36927272 GCF_008632895.1 Mastomys coucha
CTTTGTTCAGAAAATTAACTAAAAACTGAGAAGCAAAGTCACCTGGGACTGTAGTGTGCTTATGTTACAGTGAAGTGCCAAGGAATTTCCCTAATGTGTTACTAACAGCAAAAGGAAGTATGGGTGAAGTATATTAAAGTATAAGAATACTGTACAGCTTTGAGCACAAAACTCTCACCATAACATAATGCAAACAAAACCAAGAAGAGCGTAGTTCACTGGGGCTCCGTTTTTTCTAAGCTGCACAGATACACTTTCACTCTCTCTAAGTTTTAAAACAAGCACAAGTCACATTTGTTCTCATGTTATAAAAGAAAGGTTTTTCTTGGGAACAATTAGCACTTTGATATTACACCTAGAACTTTCTATGAGGTCTGCAGTTTTGTTTTTTGTACCTGGTATGTGGAAATATTATTTTTGCTGAAGCCTAAAAGCATCAGGTCAAGCTCAGACCACAAGAGAAACCTGCTATGGATTTTTTACTGAGGAATAATACTTAGAAACTCAAATTGAGACCATTAAACACATAAATATAAACACAATTGGAATAACGAGCTTATATTGATGCTTCTCATCAAACCCAACATCATATACTTTTCCAGTTTTCCCTGTTCCTCATCTTCTATAGTGAGAGCATTTATATCACCAGTAGGAACAACTCTCCTGTGCATACTGAGGAGTTACTGTCATATCAATATGCTTCAAAGTTAAAGGTCTATAAGAAGATACATTGCATCTCCATACTGCTCTTCCTTATTCTGCCAGTAACTACATTGTAGGGATAATTAGTCAATAATTTCAGCTTCATCATCAATATGATTATTTGGAAGATATATCCCCAACTGTCAAGTTCACATCCTTTGCAAAGAAAAACCTGATATATTTTGCTATTGTCACTAATAGCAACGTCTGGAAGCTATCCACATATAGTTCACTACTGTCACATAGAAATATATTTATGTCCTTTATTGGGAGAGCATATCATAATGCATTCTCCTGCTGCCATGTGTGTTCACTAAGATATCACATTTTTCTAAATATCATGTGTTAATGAAATGCTGGATTAGTTTCCACCATTTGCCCAATAGAATTTCAAGGTAATTTTTATGAGTGAGATTGTTAGAATAAGGGTCAGCATGTTAGATTCTGGCATGGGTCCCCAACTCGAGAAGAAACAGGAGGGAGATTGCTGTAAATTACATGAAGTTTATTATAGCCAGTATACTGGGTTCGTCCTACATTCATAGCAAACGGGATGACCAGGAACAAAAGCACACACACTTTTTATACCTTTCAGTACATGGATTTATAGCATGAGTTGGTTATTTCTCATTGGTGGAGCCAACTGTCTTTTGTTCTCATTGACCTTTATGCTCCAGATGAGGGGGAGATACAGATTGCATGTAGGAGGGGTGAGGGGGATCCACCCTCCCAGGGAGGTTTCCTGGAACCGGACATTACTCTCCACAATTAGGGCATCTCCTGGGGACTGATGTTTGCTCAGTAAACTCTTCTGAAGCTCTGTCTTTAGGCCTAATGGACATTCCTTGCTCCTTGGTATTTTTATGAGGTGTCCCTGTTTGCTCAATTTTTACAAGCACATGCAAATTTTCCAAAATAGGACAATCTGTACATCGCCAGCCACACAAAGCAGCCCTCTATGCTCTGTAATTTTGTCCTTGTAATATTACTAAGATTTTTAGATTTAATTACTTTTGCCTGCATATCCACATATATGCAAATATATTTGCATACACTCACCCATACACACACACACAAACTCTACACACATGCAATATATGCACCATAAAGATGCACACACAAACATAGACAAATACACATATACAAACACCTGTGAACATATAAATGCACAAATATACACATATCCATACACACATATGCACACACACATAACTTTTATTTTTTGCATCTTGCTTTTGAAGCATATTTCAAAAATACTTTTCCTACACTGAATTTTAAACTATTATATTCATATTTTCATATTTCTCTTTCAGGTAAACCCAGTTCTCCATGGCTGCTGGATGACTACACATTTATTATGTTTTTCCTTTCCCCCAAGTCTTCCCATTCCTAGGGGTGGGAACAAAATCATAGAAGAAAAAGTTACTAACCTGAAGGAGATGCCTATCAAGGTAAAAGAAGCATGTAGAACTCTGATTAAATTGGACCAGAAGGAAAGTCCTATTGGGAAATTATAATCTAAACACTACATTAAGGAACAAAGAAAGGATATTAAAAACTGCAAGAGAAAAATATCAAATAGTACATAATTCAGACCTATTAGAATAATACCTGATCTTTCAATGGAGACTATAAAAACCAGAAGGACCTGCGCAGATGTTCTACAAACTCTAAGTGATCACAAATGCCAGCATAGACTATACCAAACAAAACTTTCAATCACAATAAATGGAAAAAATGATACAGTAATGATAAAGCCAAATTTAAGTAATATCTATCTGCAAATCCAGACCTACAGAAGGTTCTAGAAGGAAAACTCCAGCTGAAAGAGGCTGAGGACACCGAAGACAATACAAGGAACAAATAATCTCAAATCATCAAATCAAAAGAGGGAAACAAACACATGTGCATATGCATCTACACATATACAAATATACCACCACAACAAAATAACAGGAATAATAAACACTGATTACTGATATCTATCAAAGCCAATGGTCTCTCTCTGTCAGAAAACAAAACAAAAAGAAAAACAAACAAACAAACAAACACCAGAGACTAACAGGATGCTTGTGAAAACAGGATCCAGCTTTCTGCACATCCAAGAAACACCTTAACTTTAAGGATAGACATCACTGCAGGGTGAAAGGATAAAACATTATATTGTAAGCAAATGAATCTAAGGAGGAAACTAGTGCATTTATTTTAATATCTAACAAAATAGACTTCAAACTAAAACTAATCTGGAGAGATAGGGAAGGACACTCCACACTCATCAAAGAAGAATATTCACCAAGAGGAATTGGAATTTTTAGTATCTTTGCACTAAACATGACAGCCATGTTCATAAATGTTACACTCATATAGCTTAAATCATATATTGACCCTTACACACTAAGAGTAAGAGACTTGTATACCCCAATTTTACCACTGGACAGATCATCTAGTCAAAATAAAACAGAAAAATACTGGAGCTAATAAACATTACAAACCTAGTGGATCTAACTGATAGTTCCAGAACATTTCATTCAAACAAAAGAATATCCATCCATTTTTTCAACAGCTCATGAAACTTTCTCCAAAGTTAATGAAATACTCAGATATGAAGTAAATCTCAAGAGAAGTAAATCTCAAGAGATAGAAGAAAATCAAAATAACACTCCACATACTATCTGACCACATGGATTAAACCTGGATATCAATAATAACAGAAAGCTTATGAGTTCATGAAAAGCAAAGAACTCTGTACTGAATGAAAAAAAATGGGTCAAGAAAGAAATCAAAGACATTCTACAGTTGAATGAAAATGAGTACACACATACTCAAACATATGGACACAGTAAATGTCCTAAGAGGCAAGTTCATGCACAACAATAAAAGCCTACATCAAAAAAATTTGTAGATCTCATATTAGTAACTTAACAGCACACCTGAAAGCTCTAGAACATAAGGAAGAAATCACACCTGAAAGAGGAGAGTGTAAGAAGCAAACTCAGGGATCAATCAATAAAACAGAAACAAACAAAAAAAATTAATACAAAGAAATCAATGAAACAAAGATTTTCTTTGGGAAAGTTGATTAGATTGATAAATATCCAAAGAGTAGATAAAATATCTACTAAGAGGTGAAAGAAAATACCCAAATTAAATTAACAGAATTAGTAATGAACATTAGGACATGAAAACAAACAACAAAGAAATTCAGAGAATCATAAGGACATACTTTAAAAACCTGTACTATACCAAATTGGAAAATCAAAAAGAAGTAACAGCTTTTGATACATAACACTTACCAAAGTTAAACAAAGTTCAGATAAACAATTTTAAAAAAATCTATATCCCCAAATAAAATGGAAGCAGTTATTAAGTCTCCCAAACTCCCACCCACAAATGGCCCAGAGCCAGATGGTTGTAGTGCAGAATTATGTGTGAATTTTAAAGAATTAATACTAATACTCCTTAAATTATTCCACAAAATAGAAAGCAAAGGATCATTGTCTAATTTGTTTAATGAGGCCACAGTTACACTGATACTTCAATTATATAAAAACGCAACAACAGCAAAAAAAGAATTTCCTTCTTATTTCCCTCATGAATCTAGGTGCAAAAATTCTCAGTAAAATAATCACAAATGGAATCCAAGAAATATTAATAAGCTCATCTACCATGATCAAGTAGAGTTCATTCCAGCTATACAGGGATGATTCAATATACATAAATTGATATATATATAATTCATTTTATAAACACATTGAAAAAGAAAACTTATTTCTTGAGCTGAAGAAAGGCCTTTGACAAAATTCAACACTTCTTCATGATAAAAGTCCTGGAGAAACTAGTGATAAAATAGACATAACTTTATAACAAAGCAGTTTTGCAGCATCCACAGGGCCAAAATGAATTTGAATGGAGAGAAAGTCAATGCAGTTCTACTGATGGGTTTGAGTCTCGGCTGGACGCATCTGCAGACACCAGGCCCAGACAGTTCCACGTGTAAGAGGTTTAATTGGGGAGTAAGGGGGATAGCGGCACAGGAAGAGAGAGGGGAGAGAGAGAGGGAGAAATGGAGGAATTGTCTCATATATACGGGTTGTGACGTAGTAGGTCCAGGTAAAGGTGGGAGTTGAACCCAATGGATTCTGGGAATATGGCGGCCGTTGCCCTAGCAACAGGTCTGTGGACCCGCCCATATCTGCCGCAGGTTCTGGATGCTAACATCTACTAAAATTTGGAGCAAGACAAGCTTGTTCTCTTTCTTCATAGTTATTCAATGGAGTCCTTGAAGTTTTAGCTACAGCAACAAGACAATCAAAAGAGATCAAGGTGATACAAACAAGAAGGGAAAAAAAGTCATCATTATTTGAAGATGATATGACAGTATATTTAAGTGATCCTAAAACTTCTACCAGGGATCTCCTAACAAACCCTGTTATCAAAGTAGCTAGATAAAAGATTCACTAAAATATATCAGCATCTCTCTTATATAGAAATTACAAATAGAAAGAAATCAGGGAAACAATACCCTTCATGATTGTCTCAAATAATATAGACTATCCTGGAGTAATTCTAACCAGATAAGTAAAAGACTTGTATGATAAAAATTTCAAGTCTTCAAAGAAATAAATTGAAGAAGATACCAGAAGATGAAAGATGGCCCATGCTCATGGATTGGTAGGATAAACAAAGTAAAAAATGGCCATCCTACCAAAAGCAATTACCAGATTCAGTTCAATTCCCATTAACATTTGAACACAATTCTTCATATAACTTAAAAGAATAACTTTCAGTTTCATATGAAAAAAAAAACAGGATAGCCAAAACATTCTTGAAAAATAAAAGAACGTCTGAGTATATCATCATTCCTGGGGTTTGGCAGAGCAGAGCTGCAGCCAGAGCTGCAGAGTTCCAAGGAATGATGGGCAGGGATTCACAGCCATAGTATAAGCCAGCTTAAGAGCCTCCAAGTTTAATTTAATTTGCTTGGTTGATTTTTGTTTTTGTTTAAATGGTTTTTGTTTTTCCCTAGTAGTGAGAATAACTCAAAATCAATGATCCTTTCATGGGAAAAAAATTAAATGTAGCCTAACTTCTAGTATAGAAACAATTACAACCAGGCATAAAGCACAATGCCAAGGTTGTTTGAATTTCTAGAGTTATTAGTAATTTATTATATGGAGAATGTTCTCTTCTCCTGCTCATATAACTAATTCTGAAATGAATGCTTAAATTTTATGATAAATTTAAAGAACAAAATTTATAATTTTGAACTGAGTCAATTGAATACATACTTTTATCTGCCTATGACTGCTAGGAAATTGACACTGCTCTTTAGGTTGTTTTCTGAAATCTCATAAATTCTACAAAAAATATATTATCTACAGCACAGTGGGTTATTAGCTTATTAAATAATTCTGATGCTAAAATGGTATTTCATAGAAATAGTCATTAATAATAAAGAGTTTACAGAAGTTATTGTTCCACCAAATAGAACACAAGTGGACATTTGTTTCATGTTGATAATATTTAGCAGATTAATTAACATGTTACTCGGGATTTATAAATAACTATCCAAAAGATCTTTAAAAGATACTTCATGGCTATTGCCTAAAGATATATTTTAAAATCCTATAGAGAATGCTTTTAATGCTATTATTTGTGGCTCTTTGAAAGGGCAAGGAACATGTACTTTATGTGGCAAACTCCACATGCTTCACAAACAGAAGATTATACCCAACCAGGTATAATCATTTATTTATTTATTTATTTATTTATTTATTTATTTATTTATTTATTTGGATATTTTCTTTATTTACATTTCAAATGTTATCCTTTTTCCGGTTTCTGTCCCTCCTGGAAACACCCTGTCACATCCTTCTTCCCCTGCTTCTATGAGGGTGTTCCTCCACTCACCCACCCACTTCCCTTGATTCCCCTCACTAGGACATATATAGGGCTTCATAGGACCATGGATCTCTCCTCCCATTGATGCATGACAAGGCCATCCTCTGCTACATATGTAGCTAGAGCCATGTGTATTCCTTGGTTTAGTCCCTGAGAACTCTGTGGGGTCTGGTTGGTTGATATTGTTGTTTTTCCCATGGGGTTGCAAACCCACTCAACTCCTTCAATTCCTTCTCTAACTCCTCTTTTGGGGACCTCGTGCTCAGTCGAGTGGTTGGCTGCTAACCCTTTGTATTTGCAAGTCTCTGACAGGGCCTCTCAGGAGACAGCCATATTAGACTCCTTTAAGCATGAAAGGTATAATTTTTATTTTATAAAATGTAGCAACTTAAAGTCAAAATGTGCTATAATCAGTCAGAGAATAGTTTTTACTAGCTATATTCAACCATTGAATATTTTAACTAACCTAATATATAAGCTAGCATAGGAAAAATAGTTATTTTTCTGTTCTATTTAATATCTTTACATCAGGATTTATAAATTTATTGCATATGATTAAATAACCTATAACACAAATTTACCTTAAAACTTACAATAAAGTCTTATTATTAATTTAATAATCAAATATATAGGTAATCTAAATATATAACAAGATATATATATACACACAGTGTGTGTGTGTGTTTGTGTGTGTGTGTGTGTTTGTGTGTGTGTGTGTATGTGTATATACAAGCTACTGTTTTTAAATTAGGTCTGCTCTATCATATGTATAATACAGGTATTTTAAAAATGACAGCCATAAGGCTTGCTTACATCTTGACTGATGTTCTGTTAAGGTAGAAGAAATCATGTGGCTGACCTTACTTAACCTTTACTAAGGTTAAGGAATACATGCCATGTAACTTCAACATATCTTGATTAAAATGACAAATATGAATAAATGAGGCAATTGAGCACTTCTGTTCATTATTATATCATCTTTAGACTATGGAGGTAACAGCATGTCTCTAAGATATTTTGAATTAGGATGGGATTTTGTATGACAGCTCCCAAAGATTATAAATATATACTCAGGTTTACAAAAACTAAGAGATGTATATCAAACTACTTATGTCTTTGCTAACATCAGGCATCTGGAAGATTTTAAATAAGAGACAACACAAGTTTGAAAAAGAAGCTGTAATTTATAAATAAGATTTACAAATTCCAGTGGTCTATTCAGGATAGCAAAAACTGACTTAAAGACATATGTCTAGTCCCTTTGCTTTAACTATTTGGATAAACTGAATCATGAAAAATGAAACAAAATAAAACAAAACAAAATGGTGATATTCTGCAATGGTATACTATGAAATAATATAAACAAAGAAATAAATAAAATTACTTCTCAATTTCTGTGTGAACAACTGTATTTATGCCTTAAATTTTTATTTTGTTGTGAAAGGGTTTTCAGTTAAATCATCCATTAGAATTTCAAGGTTCAAACTTAACAAAAATAAAACTGTAAAATCCTAAGCTTATAAAAGCAACTATTATGTTATAATGTGTTATAAGTAATTAAAACATGCAAATTATTGGTTACTCATCTTTTAAATAATCAAATTATTTAATGAACTTAAAAGTATATTTATAGTCACAATAAATACAAGCATAATTCATTTACAAGCACAAGCTTTATTTAGCCTTTTGTACATGTTTACAAGGATAAACCTAAACCAATAACTAAGTTTCACAGATAGCTTTTCTTGCTGACAGGATTCACACTTCCTTTAGTGTGATAAAAACACAAAATGGATTTCAGTGTAACTTTTATTATTCCTTTTTTTTTTTTTTTTAAAGCAACTTGGTTTACAGGAAGGTACGTAAAAACAATAAATCAACCCTATCCTCCTGAAGCATGGGAGCTATACTGAACATTTAGCATCTCTGTCTCTAGAGAACACAAGCAGAAAGAGCCTGCCTTGGAGAGAAAGCAGAAGACCCCAACTCAGGTTGCTGGCAGGCTGCTGCTCCAAAAGTTTGGTATAGTGGACTGTCTGTTTCTGAGACTACAGATGCTGTGTCTGCTGATGCTTGGTTAAAATACACATCCATCCAGTGGTGTGCTTGCCGTGTTAGAGAAATGAGAAATTTTATCTTGTCTTTTACATAAAACAATGGAGATATCTTCATCTCAGGTCTTTCAGGTAATGAAAGCCCAGATGCCACCCGGACTCCTTTACATTTATGATTACTAAAATTTCATTTTTTGAGTTTATATTTTTATACAAACATAGCAACTATTTAAAAATAACAATGTAAACAAGCTCAGGATGAATTTTTAAAAAAGAGTAAATTAAAATAAAAAATATGTTTTGAAAACATTTCTTCTGGATAATATATAATGGACCTCAAAAATTGCAAACGTAGTTTCATGTTTCTCAAATTCTCTTGGAGGCTAAACTGAATGCACAATTATTAGGAATTATGTTATTTTAAAAATTTCACCTAAAATTATTTTGACACAGCCCGAAAAATATGTTACATCAGCCTGTCTGCAAAGTGTAGTGAAAAGAAGATTTTCGATAAATTCTTCCTTCATGAAACTGTTATGCTTGGATACTGTTTATAGTTTTGTTTTATTTACAGCATCAGGTGGATGGAAATTTTCGTGATTTCACGGAAAACTCAATTGTTTTACCTTTCAGGATTTTCTGTGATTATTTTTCCGGTATCTCTATTAGAAAAGACTTAAACTCAAAATTAAAAATTGCCCTATTATTTGTTTGTTTATTTTTTTACAGAGAACATATATTTTAGCAAAAAAATAAAATTAAATAAAAAAAAAATAGAGTCTCCTGTAGGTAATGCTGGTCTCTATTTTCTATGTAGTCAAGGATGATGACCTTGAATTCCTGGTCCTCCTGCATCTATATCCCAAGTGATGGGACCACAGGCAAGCATAAGC
>NW_022196896.1:36928367-36935195 GCF_008632895.1 Mastomys coucha
TTAAGACAGAAGGCACTTTTAACATCTCCTGTAAGATGCTAACCAGAGAAACACAGTCGCCATGCCATTGGAGTTTATGCAGATCACCTCTGGGTCTCTTTGATAACTGCCTCTGTGTGGCTATTGGAGTGGGACAAACTTTCCACGTTTCTCTTCCAGGTCTTTCTACTGTGTTTGTGTTTCTTCTGAGTCAGCAAACGGTTTCTCCTGACAGCCCTAAGGTTTACAAATTCAGTATGTGACTCTGAACACTTACTGACCAACCTTAGTGCAAGAAGAAACAAGGGGAAACCCTATGGACCGACCTCAGAGCACTGGGCTTATGCCTACTTCAGTTTGAATACAGCTGAGCTGACTGGCACCAGAATCAAGGGAACACATGTATATTGAGAGTTCAGCTACTGTTTAAGAGGCTTTGCCCAGAAACGCCATAGTAGTTTCAGTTTTTCTCCAAAGGCTACATCCACTTCCCACCATCAGTGTCCTGGGAGCCTTGGAATTAAAAGGTCTAGTCATGGGACATCCTGTACAGTTACCATCCATCCAGTTCTGACCAGTCAAACTTGACTTGGATGTTCAGACTTAGTTTCTTCCTCTCAGAGTGGGAGGTGGAAGGGAATCAACCACCCTGTTTCTGCTGTCAATACTGCACCAGGGCTGTCAGCGCATTTCCCAAGATGTTCTGTTTGCCTCGACTATCTCTACTATTTATTAGTCATGATGAACTGACAAATCCTTGCTACACTTCAACTAAACTGTATAGTAAGTTCTGCAGGGGTGGGTCCAATGTTTCTACCTTTATTTACAAGTATCACACAAATGGACTCTAATTGAATCTACAGGTTTAAATCCATCGGCTAAAACCATATTACATATTATAAACATGACAATATTTAATACAGTATCCTAAAATATTTTCATGTTCATGATCACATTTGTTATACCTGAAATTGAATTTATACACATTAAAGAATTACTAGCAATGACTGCTCACTTTACAGTTGGGGACCTGGGAGTAGGGTTACATTTTATTATCTCAGAAATATCTTCAAGGTAAAGTTAAAGCTTGTCTTTGATTGGCTTGGTGTATCCTTTTTTATATTCGGATTTAAAATGAAGACTGACATAGGAAATAGCTAGGGCCCCTTCTAATTTACAATATTTTAAAAAATCAGTTTAAGATTCTCAGGGAAAGTGTCTGTTGTGAATTTAAAAACAAAAAACAAAAAAACAAACACCTTGCAAAATAAACTTAATGAAAGAAGTGTTTGAGACGGTTGGATGGAGATCCGGAGGCTGTCAGTCTTCCTTAGGCTGCCCCTGTCGCTTCCAGGCCTCATTCAAATAAACTAGTTGTTTGTAATTGATGATGATGAGGAGGAAGTTCAGCACATATAAGGTAATGCAGATGATACAAAACTCCTTCAGCACAAAGTACAGAATGTAGGCCACGTATAAAGACCCCACTGTGTAAAGCTATTATAAGGCACCATCAAATATTTAATTGACAATTTTTTAAAGATTACAAAGGATAGAAGAGGTTACAATCATCTATGTCCCCACATACTATCCAATATTTAGTTATCCTAAGTCAAAAAATATTTTTTTCACTTTTGTTTTTTCTGCTGTTCAAAAGGATTTTGCCTTAAAGGATAGTTTTAGTTGTCAACAATTTCCTGGCATGTGTTGTTCTAATGTGTCAAATTTTTCACGTACTATTGATAGTCAAATTGATGACTCATTCAAAGAGATAAACCAAATATCTCAAGTGACCTTTGAATGGCTGTATGGCTGAGATTGTTTTCCCCTTTCCATGGTCATCTGATCAGCTATTCTTATAGTTCTTTCATGCATGTGCAAAATTAGTATTAGACTAGAAATACAGGCAAGGCAACCACAGCTTCTATTATGGCTACTTTTTTTAAACTTAGAAATGGTGAGATATTTAACATGTCCTCCTCCTGGAATGCTGGGAATGGATGTAGTTTCCACCCTTGAATCATTTGCTGTCACAGGCTCCATCTGTTTTATGTTTTATTTATTGCAAATCTTTTCCTTTTAAATCCTTGAGCATTACTTCTAGGCCATAAAAGTCATACCTGTCAGAGTTGTCTTTTACACTTTGCAACAGTTTAAGTAACTTCAATGTTACTTTAGGGCCAGGCCAAATCATGACTCCTATGGGGATTATATTCACTTCAGCCATTCTCCTTAGACTCTTACTTTGAAAACTGTTTCTAAGTAAATGAGAACTCATCTTATAGACAAAGCCATATGTGCTTTATAAAGAACATCAATGCAAACATATTTTAAGCTTTGTTGTACTCATAGGACTGAGTTTACTATCTGAAAACCTTTTCCAAAAATTGTGTTATACATAGTTACAGCAAAAATAAGCAAGATGATGTCAGACTCTCAAGGTCTTTGCCCAGCACAGGCTGCCTAAATTGATCTGAACAGTTTTAGTCTTACCTCACCCTGATCATTTTCCTGATGGTCATAAAACCTAGAGGAACCTGCCACGCACAAGTTGCTCTCCACAAACTGATGGCAAGCCCCTGTTGCTGAAGACAACACCTATCCTCTTCATTGAACATAGAGAAGTTGAGCAGATGTCCAAATCAAACCTTCACATCTAAGGTCTAGTATCTTTGGTACAGGGAGGTACTCTGCACACTACCAAGAGAAACATAAACATTCACCCAGCCACAAACACAATAACATCTAATGGTGTTCTGCCTACAAGATATGCTAGGGCAACAGTGGCCCAAAGTTTGTGGGAATAACCAACTGATACCTGATTTGACTTATAGCCCACTCTGTGAGATGGAATCTATAGTTGAAACTGCTTGAGTGATCAAGAACCTAAGACTAGATTACCCTGAGACTTAGGGTTTAACTCTATATTACTGGTCTTAAAAACAAACAAACAAAAACAAACAAACAAACAAACAGTGAAATGACTCCATGCCCTTCTGCTACTCTCTTACATTAGTGTCTTATTCAGTAATCATCAGAGAAGCTTCCTCCTGCAGCAAAGAAGAACAAATACAGATACCTACAGCTGTATTGTATGTGGAGAGTGAGAGACTTTGTAACACTTAGCCCTAAATGGGATCTCTTCAGCAAATCCCTCCGCTCAGGAGATGAGGAGAAGAGAGGCAGAAAGAGTATAAGAGCCAGAGAGGACGGAGGACACCAAGAAAGTAAATCCACCAAATCAATGTGATCAAAACTTACATGGACTCACAAAGACTGAGGCACAGGGCCTTCATGGGTCTACACTAGGCTCTCTGTGTATTTACTATGGCTTATAGCTTTTTATGGGATTTTTGCATGTGCAGACAAGTGAGTGTCTGTTCCCTGTGCCTTTTGGGGGGCTCTTTCCCTTCTATTTGTCTTGAATAATTTAATGTGTTAGATTTTGTGTTATCTTATTATATATTTATTGTATTTTATTATATTATATCTTATTTTATTTTCTTACCCATTTACAAAAAAGTTCCTGTATGTTATAAGAGAAAAAAGATGTCACAACAGAAAAAAATATAGGAAAATATTGTTAAAATTCTTTCTTAAAAATATGGCATATTTATCGGAAAGGTTTTGAGTTCTATACTAGACATGTATTTTTGACTGGCTAGCACCTACTTATCTTTCTAGCTTAGTTGGTTGCTCTCAGATTTGGGAAAAAAATTGTTGACTGTAACAATGCCAGTTTCCTATCTGAATACTTCAGTTGCCAAGATTTTATTTGAGGTGTCTTATCTGAACAATTTTTATTATAGTTATCAGCTAGAGAGATTTCCTTATTCTGCAAGATTGGTTTTCCATGTAGAAATGTTACTGTTTTCTTAATGTTAGACATCCTTCCCATATTGAGGATGAGAAGATCAAGGCTTTGTTACTATTCTTTGTCTCATTACTTGTACATCCCAGGTAGTAAAAGACAAAGGGACTAAAGTATACAAGTAGGAAAAGTTCATTCATATCAAAAACTACAAGTATTTGTAATCCTTTCTCACTTGTAAACTTTTATTATGGCATTAAATGTGGTTTTACTCAGTTTCTAAGCACAGTAAAGCATTTTAGTAAGAGCATGTTAAGCCACTCAATAATAAATCTGTAAACACAAAGAATGGTGGCTTTAGGACTCACTGACTCATGTTACTGCTCCAGTTCTAAGTTTATTGGTGCAGTATTAGTTCCTCTACCTATCATAAGGCAATCACACCAATTCTCTCAATTTCGGCAATAGTTAAACTATCATCTGTAGTGAATTCTAGGAAGACGTATTAGTTGTTGTGTTTTATAAAAAGATAAGGAGAAGAGAAGGAATATTCATGGCAGATGTGTAGTCAGGTGTGGGAGAAGGGGGTGTCTTGGCGGGCCCATGCTGAGACATCCCTTCCCCCTGAGGGACTAGCCACAGGACTGTATAGTACAGAATAGAGTTTATTCTGGGCATAAGGAGGGAGTAGAGACACAGAAAGGTAGAGAAAGAGAGTAGAGAAGTAGGGGCCAGCTATGATCACATAGAGAGAGGGGGAGACCTGGAGTAAAAGGACAGAGAGCAAGAGAAGGAAGGGAGCTGGGCGGTGGTGGCACACGCCTTTAATCCCAGCACTTGGGAGGCAGAGGCAGAGGCAGAGGCAGGTGGATTTCTGAGTTCGAGGCCAGCCTGGTCTAGAGAGCGAGTACCAGGACAGCCAGGGCTACACAGAAAAACCTTGTCTCGAAAAACAAAAAACAAACAAAACAAACAAACAAAAGAGCAAGAAGGGGAGAGAGAGAGGAGGGGCAAGCATTCCCTTTTTACAGTGAGTCAGACACACTTGACTGTTGCCAGGTGACTGGGGGCAGATCCTAGGCTAAATGCTAGCATTAGTTTTCTAAGGTTGCTGCAAAAAATTATCAGACTAGGCTGATTCCTTCCGAAAACGCTGTTCTGAAGAGTTAAGGCCTAGAATGCCATTTTGGTTTGTTTGTTTGTTTGTTGTTTGTTTGTTTTTGTTTTGTTTTTAGCAACTAGTGTTCCTTGTCTAATGTGGATATTATTTGACATTACTCCAGAATCTGTTCCACTTGTCTTCATGTTGCTTCTCTTTTGTTGTAGGAGGCTCAGCCTAACAAAAGCATGGAAGATGTTTGCAAACATACAGGCTTATTTTCTTCAATGGAAGGAAATGAATAATACCTTTCCTCTGGAAGGCTGGTGTGACTGTTGTCTGACCTGGTGATTCTATATCTTTTGTTCTTCTATGGAGTCAGCCTTCTTGAATCCTCCCCAAATTCTGGGCATCATTTATGCCCTAATCCAGGCCTTCAATGATTTGAACTCATCCATATGAAAGAGGTCCTATGGATTTTGCACCCTCCAGCCATAGAATCTATCTTTTTTCTTACTAAAAATTCCTCCTCCTTAGGTTCTTTCCCTGAGCATGGTTTATCAACCAACAGAGATTATTCTTATTATAGAGGTTACAGGTGCTTTGTCACCTTACTAGGGAGTTTTTATGTAGTGATGCCTAAAGTTTTGTTGTGATAGTTGTCACATGAAAACATTTCCCCAATAGTTCTATTATGCTTAAATATATAAGTAGAACAAACCATGAGGTCAGACGCTGGAAGCTTTGACCCAGTGCTTGAAAAGATGTTATTTACTCCAGTTTCATTCTTCATCTTTCACGGATCATCTCCACCAGCTGTGAGGCTTGCAGGGTCCTCGATATTCTGCTATATCATTTCTCTCTCTCTCTCTCCTCTCCTCTCCTCTCCTCTCCTCTCCTGTCCTCTCCTCTCCTGTCCTCTCCTCTCCTCTCCCCTCCCCTCCTCTCCTCTCCTCTCTTCTCTCTCTCTTCTCTCCTCTCTCTCTTCTCTCTCTCTTTCCCTTTCTCTCTCTCTGTCTCTCTCTTATAAAGACATATCATGGAAAACATTAACACAACAATCAAAGAAAATACAAAATGCAAAAAGCTCATAACCCAAAACATCCAAGAAATCCAGGACACAATGAGAAGACCAAACCTAAGGATAATAGTTATAGAAGAGAGTGAAGACTCCCAAGGTAATGGGCCAGTAAATATCTTCAACAAAATCATAGAAGAAAACTTCCCTAACCTAAAGACAGAGATGCCCATGAACATACAAGAAGCCTACAGAACTCCAAGTAGACTGGACCAGAAAAGAAGTTCATCCTGTCACATAATGATCAAAACACCAAATGCACTAAACAAAGAAAGAATTTTAGAAGCAATAAGGGAAAAACTTCAAGTAACATATAAATACCTAGTAGAATTACATCAGACTTCTCACAAGAGACTGTAAAAGGTAGAAGATACTGGGCAGATGTCATACAGACCCTACAAGAACACAAATGCCAGCCCAGGCTATTATACCCAGCAAAAATCTCAATTACTATAGATGGAGAAAACAAGATATTCCATGACAAAAACAAATTTACACAATATCTTTCCACAAATCCAGCGCTACAAAGGATAATGGAAAACATCAACATAAGGAGCAAAACTACACCCTAGAAGAAGTAAGAGGTAATCTTCCAACAAATCTACACAAATCTAATTCCACCTCTTACTACAAAAAACAACAGGAAGTGACGATTACCTTTTCTTAATATCTTAATATGAAAATTTATATTACCAACATATCCTAATTGATTGAAATCCAAAAATATGAGGCATTAGAAATTTGTTAATTGTCATCCAGTGGTCTCTCTAATTTGGTAATTGGATAAATAGGCCAAATATTGTACAATCTATATATACTTTCAGCTTGTTTGTGACAGTGTCTTGCTGTGTACAACATAAG
>NW_022196896.1:36935913-36946385 GCF_008632895.1 Mastomys coucha
ATATACAGTTAATATGTTTGGCATTATTTAAAATTTATATTGAGAAAAACATATGTATTTTCAGTATTGCTGTATACAAGCATCTACATAACACTGTTAAATCAATTGTTGTTTTATATCAAACAACTTTTATAATACTCTTTTTTATTGTTATAATATTTTATAAATTTTAAGGAATATGACAAAAAATTTATTTTCAGTATGGAAGAGGGGGTCTCTAGGATGAGTTGGGGTACAAAAGGAAAACAAGAATGTGATTTAATTCTATTTATTTAAAATATGTTTTTTAAATGTTAACAAATTCAGATAAATTGAAATCATGTAACTTTTCTTATTATAATGCAATAAAACTTAAAAAAAGAAAAGAAAAGAAAAAGAAAAAATAAAATAAAAAGTATAAAATCCATATAATAACTTATAATTTATTAGTCAATTATAATATTTTAAAAATAAAAGTTCAAAGGGACATATTTTGTGTTTCCAAATTAACAAAATGTTTAGAATAGGTAGTTCACACAGTTGTTGAAGTTCTTTTTGATAATTTTTTTTTGCATTATTTTAGGTGATTTGAAGGTGATGATCACTATATTTTTAGTACATAAATCTAAAGTAGAGGCTTTAGTCTGTTACAGGCATCTAGCTCTGAAGACCTTTCTTTGGTAGAGTGCAATGAAATCCGAATTTGCTCAAAGACTACAAGATTTTCAAGGAAAAACTTCATGTCTTTGAGGAGCTGTTTAGTAATTCTAATTACAAGATGAAAGAGTGACAGAACTCCAGGCCAGTTTCTTTCCTCAAGGAACAAAAGTATATTAAATGAATATTTTAAAGATAGGCAATTATTTTGCTTTTGCCTAGAAATCTTTTCAGTGTTGATATGGTCCTTTTTTCCTTTTTGTACTGTAATATGGCTGTGTCTGGACATGCTGATCTCCCCAGCTTAATAACTGAACTTTCTGTAAGCCGTGCCAATGGTGCGTTTACCCTGTTCTGACAAAATTGTATTTTACTTGGTGTTCCCTTTCCAGGCCACAGCACAAAGTCTGCACATTGACATTTTGCAAGTTTATAAAAGTAGATTTTTTTTTTTTGTTCAGAAGGAAGTTCTTGTGTGTTTTGTATTTTGTATAGGTTTCTAATTTAAGGCATTCAAGCAGTTTACTCAGCACTTGTATGATTTATTCTTGGATTAGATTAAAGATTAATTATGTAACACTTACCTTTAAAAGTATTGATGGAAATGGTATTTGCGAGTTAACAGCTGAAAGTTAATTCATAAAAATCATATTTTCAACAACATGCCTATTGTTCCCCCCATGGGTATAAGAGAATCACTTGTTTTAGTCTTTACTTGAAATGTTAAACTTTTCATGAAGCAGACATTATTAGTACAAACAAACATGAGGTGACTTATGCTAAGTACAGTAGGTAGAACTCATACTCCAGAGTCAAGAACTTCTTTCCACCAAGTACTTACATTCTTTGCTACCATCTGTGATATTTACATGTTTCTGAAAAATATTATTTTCATAATCCCCTACTATTTATGAATATCTTAGAGATGATAATTTTTCATAATTATAAAATATTAAAATGATTTAAAACTCATGATTTATCATTTACATTTTAAAATTATGATTTAATCTCTTATTAACAAGACCTCAGCCCAGTGATGGATGAGGCATAATAATAATTATATATAAATAACTGCTTTATTCTAGCTAGTTTAAGATTTATGTTTGAAATAGCATCTTAATTCTGATTTTCTGACTAGGAGCCCTTGAACACTTTTATTCCCCATGCAGGATTTTATGTTAATAATAGTGAGTACAGTCTGAAAAAAAAAGGATGTATATTGTTTTGAAAAACACGGAGTGATCAAGTAGGCCTTAGAATGCCACTTTTCACAGGATTTATAATTATCTGGTGGCCAGTAGCACCATGTACTGTTTTTGGAGGCTGGGAATATAATTGTGTGGCCCAATGCCTGACTAACATGTGAATAGCCCTGGTTTCTTTCAAGTGGTGAAGTTAAAACAAAAAAAAAAAAAGCAAATAAATCATAAAACAAAACAAAACCAACCAACCAACCAACCAACAACAACATTAAAACCCAGAAAGAATGTCACTGAGAATGAAGGTAAGCATGGTCTGTGGTCCATCCTGGGATGTATGTGACTATGATGCTGTGCTGGGCCAGAGCAGTCTTGTCATAGGCAGCAATGCCAAAGCAGGACAGCCTTCCCTTGTGGTCAAAATGGGAGAAAACACAGACACTGGATTTTTCCCTATGTGTATTTTTCCATAGTATATTTCTATTTTCACAGACCAAGGCACCTGTTTAAGAAAGGCCATGGGTCTGAGAAACTCAACTGCTACACAGATGTGTTGCTCTGTTGCTTGGGGTCAACAATTTTCCAAAGACTTTGTGTTCATGAGGCTGATAAGATTCAGATTAGGAAGATTTACCCCATGTGTTTATCTCAGTTGAGGTTTCAGACACTAAGCATTGATTCTGATATCTTTTTTTCTAATATCAGAGGAGTAAAAGTGACATTGTCTGAGAGGGTGAGACTCAACTCTCTCTGTCTCTCTGTCTCTGTCTCTGTCTCTGTCTCTCTGTCTCTCTGTCTGTCTGTCTCTCTCTGTCTCTCTGTCTCTGTCTCTGTCTCTCTCTGTCTCTCTCTCTGTCTCTTTCTCTGTCTCTCTGTCTCTGTCTCTCTCTGTCTCTCTCTCTGTCTCTCTGTCTCTGTCTGTCTGTCTGTCTGTCTGTCTGTCTGTCTGTCTGTCTGTCTCTCTCTCTCTCTCTCTCTCTCTCTCTGTGTGTGTGTGTGTGCGTGTGCGTGTGTGTGTGTGTGTGTGTGTGTGTGTGAACAGCTTGTCAACTGTACCTTTAGAAAGCTCTTAGGAGTTCATGGTGAGCCACATTGAGTACAAGATGTCCTGGCACATCCTAAAATGGTGATGGGGCAGAGAACACGCTGCTGATACTGATTACCTGCCAAATAAACATACTCATCACATGGACAGGTGTATATACACACCTCTGGGATGCCAGCAAAACAACCTGCAATAACAAGAGACCAGCCAGGACTGATGAGACACTGAAAATTTGTAAATCTTGTATATAGTTATTTTTTTAACCATCCATTAAAGCATTTGGTCTTATTGTGGGGTACAGGGGCACAGCACAATGAGATGACAGCCGAGGTTGATGGTGGAGCTGAGCATTTGGCCAAAAGAAATTATATTGCAAACTCTGCCCTCTGCCCTGGTACATGACTTTGTGACACAGAGTGGTAGATATTTTTAATCTTAGTGGCTATAGAGTGTGTTCAGAGAGGAGCCTTTATGTAATATGGGTTAAAAAATGCAGCTTACAAAAAACTCCCATGGATGTTCAAATCAAGAAAGGTAAGAAATCTTGAATTTCTTATTAAAGAAACCTTTAAAACATTACATAGAGCAGAGCAGGCTGGACATGGTTATGCAATGGACTTTCAGAAATCTTTCTGTTTCTAGGATGCTAACTGTCCTCTTAAGTGCATTCTTCCTGATTGAGGTTGGAATGATCTTGACACATCCAATGATGGGCATTTAAACAAAGTTAGACAGTGTTAGAGGGGCCCAATCTAGGGCACTTAAAAGAAACAAGACTTGGCTTTGTTATAAATGATTAGGTATAATTTAAAACCCTGTGCTTGCTAGTTTCATGTCAACTTGACACAAGCTAAAGTCACCTGAAAGGAAAGAACCTCAGTTGACAAAATGTCTCCATACGATCTGGCTATAAGGCATTTTATAAATTAATGATCGGTGGGGGAGGTCCCAGCTCATTGCTGCTGATGCCGTCTCTGTTATGGTAGTCTTGGTTTCTAAAAGAAATTAGACTGAGAAGGCCAGTAAGCAGCAGTCTTCCATGCTTTCTTGCAGTAGCTCCTGCCTCAAGGTTCCATCCTGTTTGAGTTCCTGTTGTGACTTCTTTCAATGCCCTTTCCTTCCCAAGTAGCTTTTGGTCATGGTATTTCATTATAGCAATAGTAACCCTGACTAAGACAAAATTTAAATTCTTTTGGAGAAGTCAGGGCTGGACAGGCTGTACTAACCTCTCTGCAGAAGAGTCAATGGAAAATCCTCATCCCCAAGTCCTCATTTGGTGCTGACTCAACACAGTTTGTTCATTTGGCCATCCATGGCTATTTGTTTATTGTCATATTGTCACTTGTTTATTGTCATGACATTATGTTTATTGTCATATTGTCACTTTTTATGATGCTTTTCTGTTGGTTTAGATGATTTCTAACATTAAGAAAAATTAGTATATAAATTATTATGAATTTATTGCCAGACATTTGTGTAATTTGAAAGTACATAAATTATCTCTCTGTATATGTTTTTATTTTAGCATAGCAATTCCAATGTCTGTAGTGGCTCATTGCAAAGCCCACATATTAGGCTGCAGACCCACAGACTAGATCTGTCAGGCTTTTGCTCTAGTTTGGGTGGTGGGGCTTTCACCTGGAAGCCCTTGGGATGCTTTCACATCTAGGTTCTTCCAGGTTTTGGCAGGAATCAGTTCTTGAAGTTGTACCATTGAGCCTTCCATACTTTTGCTGGATGGTGTTCAGGGTGGTTTTTAGTGCTCTCTTCCTCACTGGCCATGGTAGGTAATCTCCTATATTTTGAAGGCCAGCCAAATTCTACTAGAACCTTCTTATATTTCAAGTATTCTTTGGCTAGTAGGATAAAGAAATCTCAACTTTTAATGACTCCTGAAATTACAGTAGAATAAGCAAGAAAATAAATGCCTATCAATGTCTACAAAATAGATATATACATGATGTATCAGAAGCATGGATACATTTCATTATATTCAAACCCCTTCTTATAGGATAAATCATAGGATGGCATATTAGAATTCTGCCTGTCATATCTGAGTCTCAATTTCTGCTAGAAAGTTTTACTCATATTATGTTACAATGTTATTTTTTTCTATGAATTCATTATATTTTTCTTAATAGGATTTTAGTTATGTCAACATAGTAGGTATTAATAAAATACATTTAAGTGCTTTTGAAATATCACCTTATTTCATTTTCCATTTTCATAATATATTCCATTTTCATAATATATAATCTATTTATATTTAATATAAAACAATCAAATGTCATACAACCTAGAGATTAGAAATTTCCTTATGGTATGTGGAAATTTACCACACATGTTTATTCATAGGAGCCGGGAAAATGTGAGAGCAATGTTTATACAATCCATATGAATTAAAATATACTTGATGTATATGCATATCAATTTTTAAAAGGCAGAGTTAATAATATCTAAAGGTATGTTATTTTCTGTATTAGTAATATATTTCAGTTCATGAGTTACTCTGTTACTGAACTCTTGAAAATTAAAGTATATTATTACTTAGTAATATAATTTACCTTTATTTTGCAACTGACAAACACTACTTTCCCCTAAGAAATTATTCTGATGATTTACACTATTCTGAGTTCGGTTTTAATGAATGTTCAAAAGATGATGGGGGCTCTTATTGAAGACTTTCACAATCCCTAATAAACACAGCAGCATTAAGTGCTGGTGTTTCTTGTACATTTCTAGAAGTATTTCTAGGCTTGAAAATGGTTTAGACACTGGTCTATAACACAGATTATGCTGACGTGAAGCAAAGCAGAAGGAAATAAAAATTTGGACAACGTGAAGATGTTGCAGTGGAGATTCTGGATAAGGTTTGTTACTAAACAGAGTGAAAGCTGAGGACACGATGACTGTACCATGCTTGTCGGATATCCCCAAGAGATTGTTGGTACAAGGATTCCAAATGCTTCTAACACAGGAGGGCAAAAAACTCAGTGTGTGAGGTCTATTGTCCTGGAAAAAGCTACTTTTATTTCTAAAAGTTGTATGATGTATTCTTCCTTGTTTATACAATGTATCTTGATCATATCCAATCCATATCTCTGTATCCTACCCCACTAAATAAGTTTTTTTCTCCTACCTTAATGCCATCTTACTTTTGAAAAAGCCCAGTTTGTGCCGTGTGCAATTGTAAAATTCTGGTGCCTTCCACTTGAGCCAACATTCATACCTTCCAAGAAAAATGATTTGTCCTCTTTAAGCAGCCATGGATTTTTAATATGTCTTAAGCTAGTGTGGATCAGCCTGAGCTCCTGTAACACTTGTGCTGGAATGTTGACTGGCAAGGACCAATGCTGATAAGCATAGCTGTTTTGCACTATGTGGTAGTCTGTGCAGGCAATCTGGTTCTGGTCGAGTAAGAGGTCTGGAACCCCAAAGACCCAGTGGGTGGTAATTTCTGCTTGCTTGGCCTTCTCACATGCAAATAAAGATTCCCCACACTCTCAGCCCAAAAGCAATGAGAAATACCTGCTGTTGAATCACCCCCAAAACTGTATATAAATCCTACCCAGGGAATGAAAGGTGTGCACAAGATCTACTTGGTCATCTGAGCCTTTTATTCTAAGAGCTGTAACACTTGGGAAGAGGTCTACTCTCCTGAAACCCCAGCCTGAAGCTGTGCCGCACTCCTCACTGGCTAGTTGGCCTCTTGTTGGCCCAGTCCAATCCAACTCCATGCAGGGAGCAACTGCGTAGCCTGGAAGACACGGCAGCGATGGAGGTTAAGCCATCTGCCCTGGTGGATGCTCGGTGGAAGTGACTTCTCCCTGCCTGTGCTCACTTCCCTTTGCCAGAGCTCTCGCACCAGGCTGGGCCACAGACCTCCGTGGAAAGTCTCTGGCACACAGGCACACACACACCTGCCCATCCTCCAGATTTTACTCATTCTGGCCCTTCTTTTTCAATGTTCTCCAAGCCTTGGGTCAGTATAGGGGCTGATATAAGTGTTCCATTTACAAGATATGCCTGCTGGTGCAATAGTAATGCCAATGTTATATGAATAACCAACAATTTTTAAATTATTTGAGAAAGAAGACCTATTCCATGGAACCCATACCTGACACTCTCAATGAGGTAAAGAACTTGTGTCTAGATATGTTGTGGTTCCCAGAAAAAAAAAATTACTGCTACTATTCTGCTAAATGGACATTGCAATAAAATGAGTCCTTAATGACTCATTGCCGTACAATAGATCAGTGCATTGCTCAACCATCATCCGAGAAACTTTTTCTTGAAATAGATGCCAATTAACACAGAGACCTCAATTGGTCTATATAGAGCAAACAAGACATGTCAGAGTGCTCAGCACTGAATGAAAAGTCTATATCTCAGTCTTCCCTTCCATGCTCACATATATGGGAAAGAGGAAGTGGAAATATATCCAAGAAACAGTTTATTCCAGATACAACAGAGCAAATACACATATGAACACAGCAATTGTAGTAGCCCAAGTCATTATAGTGACACAAGTTCCAAGACAGATCAAATCAAAGCATGGAAGTGAGCACACCATACACCCTAACTGAGGAACTAACTACTGGTATTTGATTCTTTCTGGGAGGTGAACAGTTAGGTTTTTCTTTATCTTGTGACACTTGGTTTACCAACCATACTCTAGGGCAAGACCAGCCCTAGAGCAATTAGCCAACACAATCCAGACTCAGTGGGTTTAATAAAAGTGAAAAGGAGAGAATATGAGTTTGGATTGTTTGGGAAGTAGGAAAAAAGAGAAGTTGAAGGAAGGGCATGAATAGAATCAAAATATACCATATGAAATTCTCAAAAAACTAATAACACTATAAAAACAAATTAACTATGTTATTTGGGGTTGAAAACTCAGCAGACAGTTAACTCCTGAACACTCAAGACATTACTTCACGGGTGGGCACACTGGTAGATCAGTAGTATAGCATGCATAGTCCACAGCTGGTAAGACCAGTGATAACTCTTTTTCCTCAGTTTCCAGCATAACAACTTCCTGCATATGAAGGCCAACCAGCAGGAGGATGTACAGATGAACATAGTAAAGTCTACTGAAGAATATGTAAATGGCAACACTTACCCAGAGAATTAATTATAAGAAAGCAGAAATGCGGAAGAAGGTACCAGAAAATGTCATGTGTTATCTATTCCCCCATCCCCTGCAACCATGACAGCAAACCACACTTTTGTACATTTACAATGTGGACATTTCTTGATTTCATTCATCGTTCAGTCTTTTACCCTCTAGCATTAGAAGCATTTGTGAATCTTTGTGCCAACAATCCCTTGGGGATATCTGATGAGCATGTTGCAGTCATTGTGTCCTCAGTTTTGACTCTCTGTTCAGTGAAAAACTTTATCCAGAATCTCCACTGTAACATTTCATCCTGTCCAAATTTCCATCTTCTTTACTTTGTTTTACATCAGCCTGGGTTGTGTCACAGATGTCTAAACTGCATATTCAAGACTAGAAAACTTCTGAAAATGTATTTTAAAAAAAACCAACAATATTCATAGCTACTGTGTGAAGAGCTGTTGCACAACTGAAGAATTGAAATAGTGTAAATGCTCAGAATATTTGCTTATTGAAAATATTAGTTTTCTTTCTTTATAGGTTAACAAGGTAGTCCTGCATGTGGCCTTAAAACTGGAGGTTGGATGAGTCCAGGGAACATAGTTCAATTCTTACATCCTGCCTCTGTGTGAATTGCCAGTGTCTACCTGCTGCAGAGACAGTAGAATTTTCCATCATCCATCTCCAGATCTGTCTTTCTCTTCAGGAGGCCTTCAGTGGGACATCCTGTCAGAATGCTAATCCTCTGGAGCTGCCATCTGGACCAACATCACCATGAACTGACAAACAACTGCAGCAGGCTTATCAGCTGGTGATATCTGTAGATGACTGTATAGTTTCCTTGTAAAGAAAAAGGGTTTCCAAATAAATATTATAGGTTTTGAGTATCTGGTTCTGTGATAACAACTTTACTCTGGTACTTCCACAGCCAGCCCATCACACAAGCTTTTGTTTAATTTTCCTTGCTGCTTGTGCACATGTGACACCACTTACAGTCTCCTGGCTGCAAGTCTTCCTTGCTTGGGCCTTGTTGGCTTTTTATTCTATCCTCTTTTTGCTTTGCTCATTGCCTCTGCCATTAGTTTTTGTCCTGCTGCTTCTCTATGGAGGACCCAGATAATTGGCAACCTATACAGAGCACCTGGGTCGCTGAAGATCATTTCAGTGGCAGAATTACTCAACAGGAAGCTACATCTTAGAAGGCTAAAAAGCATCTGTGAAGATCAGTTTTCTTCAAAAGAGGATTTTTATCCACTTGCACACCTTTGTGTCTGACTGCCGCTGTTATAGGGGAACTGCCTACAGAATGTGTACACTGGTGTGAGTATATGATCTAGGAATCTAGGTTTGTTTCCCACCAGATCCAAGAAAAGTGAAAGAACCCTTGACTTTCATTTGTTTTTACATTACTAGTGGAGGAAATACAACACTGAACATTTTTCATGAAATGTGTCTTTTTTTTTTTAAATTGGTGTAAAATTTAGTATAGTTTAAAAGTTAATAAATACTTGAGTAAGAGTTTTATAAGATCATCTCTACCCATCGTAGTTATTAATTTACATTCTCAACTGTGTCTAGGCATTGATAATACATTAACAGAGAAAGATGCACATTTTATGTGTGCACACGAGTGTAAACACACACACACACACACACACACACACACACACACACACACACACACCCCTTCACAAAGAGTGAGGACTGAAAAGAAAGAACCAAAGTAGATATCTTTTATACTTTTTGAATAAAGACTCATGTCATAAAAAATGGTAGGAGAAAATGGTCTGGACTACAGATAATAAATTCCCCAGGAGTCTCAGTACGAAATGTTATAGGGCATATAGCTAGCAGAGCCTGCCCTTTGAGTTGCTATTACTGTGATAAAACGCCATGATCAAAAACAACCTGAGGAGAGAGGAATAGTCTTTGCAGCTTATATTTCTATATCATAGTCTATCACTGGTGGAAGTCAGGACAGGAACTCGAGGCAGTCAGAACAGAAACTTGGAGCAGCATCTGATAAAGAGACTGTAGTGCTGCTGAGTGGCTTCTTCCCCATGACTTTCTCAGGCTGCTTCCTTATATAAACCAGGGCCACCTGCCAATGGGTAGCACCGCCCAAAATGGGTTGTTCCCACTCACTTGAATCACCAATCAGTAAACTGCACCATAAAATTGCCTGCAGATTTATAGTATGGTGACATTTTTTTTTTAATTAAGTTTCGCGGCCTCTCAGATGTGTCTCTAGCTTGGATCAAGTTGACATAAAATTAACAATACAGGGAATGAGGGCTATTTAATAAACTTGTACACTTCTAAAGAATCAACTTGCAGGGATTGGTGACAGGAATTATCTTCTTGTGTCAGTTCAGGGAAAGCATCTGTTTCCTAGGATGTTCTATGGAAGTATAGGAGAGAGAGAGAGAGAGAGAGAGAGAGAGAGAGAGAGAGAGAGAGAGAGAGAGAGAGAGAG
>NW_022196896.1:36947252-36951162 GCF_008632895.1 Mastomys coucha
CTCTTGACAAGCAATGCTTCCTTGAGTCCTGTCGTCTCTCTCGCCCATTATTTATTCACAGGTTGTGATCCTCCTCGCTCTGCCAAATAACTTGACCTGCAGGCCAGGTCAGGTGGTGCCCAATGTGGGGCTCGAGGAACAGGTCACCCCCAGGACAGATTAAGGATCGCGATTGTCTGGATTTCATGACAGTTCCCAGTCGTTGTCCGGGACCCGTCATTAGGTGAGTCATTTGTCCTGCAAAACTCAAGAATGGGCCATTCCTTGTCCAAAGAGTCTCGTTTCATTAAAGATTTGAAAGAGGCCTTCAGAGAGAGAGGTATTAAGGTTAAGAGAAAACATTTGGTTGACTTTTTCATTTTTGTGGGCAAGACTTGTCCTGGTTTATTATTGATGGTCCTACAATTCATTCCAAAAAATGGCAAAAGGTAGGCCATGAATTAAATGAACTTATTAAGAAAAATGGCAATGAGGTGGTTGGTGACTCCATTTTTTCCTATTGGGGACTCATCAGAGACGTGATCGAGTCAGCCAAAAATGAAAATGGTCATAAACAGCTTCTATCAGTGGCTGAGCTTTGCCTGTGCGAATCCTTCCCGCTCTCTCGTGCAGCCTCTTGTTTGTCTCTTCATAATTCTTCCTTTATCCTTATTGATATGCCTTCCAACTCCTGCCCTGCCAAGGAATCCTCTGAAAAGCCTCTGTCGCCTAAACCCCCACCTGTCACTTCTGGCCTTGCCACCTCCTCTTCGCCCCCTCTTTATCCCTCTTTACCACCCACCTATGAAGAACCTGCCTCCTCCATGGAGCGAGACTGCTCTCTGTTTTGCGCTCCTGTAATTCCCCTCCACCCCCAAGGTCCTACGCCTAGTAAGACCCTTCCCTCCTTGTCTCTGCGGTCACCATGCCCACCTCTGGTGCCCTCACAACCATCGGTCCCCCCTGCTGCCTTTCTTGTAGAACCTAGTGATGAATCCCTTGAGCCTGGCGATGTCAAGACACCAGAGAAGGAGGCCACACAGTACCATTCTGAAGATTGGCCGCCCCTTCTCCAGACATCTCCACCCTCACCCCTTGCACTCCCCCTACGCCTCCCCTCGCATTGCTCTTCTTATGCTTCCTGTCAGTTCTCAGGCTGTTTTTGTAGGACTAAGGCTCAGCTTCAACATCAAATTTCTGATGCCGCGGAGATTGTCCACCTTCAGAAACAACTTTCACTTTTGACTATGTGCTTTTCTGCTCCAGTGACTTTCTCCCCTAACCCCGCCCATTACCCGTTCCCAGACACAGCCAGAGACCACCATGCCCGACCCCTCTACAGCTGAGGAGGGCAGGCAGACCCTCCCCCTGCTGATAATCACCCATCTTCTTCCCGCGCTCCCTCTGTTCATTCTGATTGCTCTGATCAGGGAGATGGTAAGGGACTGTCTGATGCCAGTAGTGACTCCAACTGAGGGGAGGAGGTGGCGCCTCCCACCATTTTTCATAGACTTAAATTTAAAAAGCTTGAAAAGCTGAACGTCGCAGTCCGTAATTATGGCCCCAATGCCCCCTTTACCCTCTCACTCCTTGAAGACCTTGCTGAAGGTGGACACCTGACTCCAAATGAGTAGATTATGACTGCTCAGCCAGTCCTCACTCGTAGTCAATTTCTTGCCTGGAGTGCCGATTGGGCTGACTGGTGCCATGATGTCATCAGAAAAAATTACCAACAAGGCCGCCACACTGATCATAGATGTTCCCTTAGTAAACTTTTTGGCCAGGGGAGATATGCCACCGATGAAAAACAGCATGCTTTTTCTCTTAGCCTTTTGTCCCATTCCAGCTCTGCAGCCCTCGCTGCTTGGAGAAGCATTCCGTCCCTGGGGACCGTTCTTTCACCTATGACAAAAATTTTACAGGGACCCCAAGAACCCTTCAGTGACTTCGTGGCCCGACTTTTGGAGGCGGCCAAACGCTCCCTTGGCCCGGTCAGGCTGATAATAAGTTACTTTCACAATTGGCCTATGAAGATGCCAATATAGCCTGCAAAACGGCCTTGAGGGGCAGATATAAAGGGAAAGACCTTGATGGAATGATTCAGATGTGCCGGGAGGTAGACCCCATTACTGACAAGTTTAACAAGGCCATTATGGCCGTTGGCGCAGCTTCTGCCTCCGGGAACTCTTCATGTTTGTGCTGTGGCCAGCCTGGTCATTTTGCCCGTGATTGCCCTAATGGACCTCCACCAACTACTAATAGTGACACCAGAGGGATCCCTTATCGCCCTCCTCCTAACACTGTTTGTCCACACTGCCACAGAGGCTGCCATTGGGCCAACACCTGCCGCTCAAGGACAGATATTATGGGTAATTCACTTCCCCCTCGTCAGGGAAACTCCCTTGGGGGCCAGTCCTGGGCCCCTCGTCCTATAATATTTCAGCCTGCATCGGGACTGAATAGACAGGCACCCCTTTCCAGTCAGACTGCACTCCCCCGGCCATTGATTCCCCTTCCCTTGTCCAGCCCCCCTCCTGTACAAACTCAGCTTCCTCCCCCACAGGACTGGACCTCTGTGCCACCACCTCAACAATATTGAGGCCTGAAGACCGGGTTGTGTCTCTAACCACCTCTCTCCTTGGTTCCCCCCCTCCCCACTCTTCCCTCCTCATCCTAGGATGAGCGTCCTCTACCCTCATAGGCCTACTGACATTCCCTGTCATTCTCAGACCTCCCTTCCCATCTTCAATATATCTTTTTGTCTCTGCCACCCAGGGTCCTTTGTCCATTTCCCCTGGTCAGGTTTTCGCCAGAGCCCTTTCCTTACCCTTCTTAAGCTCTCCTAAAGAGCTTCGGACCCTCCCTTTGGCCCACCCTCCTGAGACATCCATTTTTTGGGTCCAACAACTGACCCTGTCTTAAAATAATGCTTGATGGTCACCTTTTTGAAGGTATCCTTGATTCCGGGGCCGATTCTACTGTCCTGTCCCAGACTTCCTGGCCATCAACATGGCCATGCCAACCGTCCTTGACCCACCTTCAGGGCATCTGGATCTCTACTAATAACCTTCAGAGCTCCAAAATCTTACAGTGGGAAGACCCTGACGGTCATTCGGGTACTGTTCAACCCTTTATTGTTCCAGGCTTACCCCTTAACTTGTGGGGGAGAGATATTCTTTCCCAAATGGGAGTCTTTTTGTATAGCCCCTCTCCAACCATTACCCATCAACTTTTAGACCAGGGGTTTCTCCCAGGCCAGGGTCTGGGAATAGTCAGGGTCATAATGACCCTATAATCCCCACCCCCAAAAATGACCGCTATGGCCTTGGATACAAAGAAAATTTTTCATAAGTGCCACTTCTCTTCCTGCACTCCAGGCTGACAAGATAACTTGGAAAAAGGATTCCCCTGTCTGGATTGATCAGTGGCCCCTCCCCTCTCATAAATTGGCTGCTGCCTCAAGGCTGGTGCAGGAACAACTCGAATCAGGCCATATTATACCCTCCACCTCGCCATGGAATACACCCATTTTTGTGATTCAAAAGAAGAATGGGGCTTGGCGTCTTTTACAATATCTTAGGGAAATTAACAAAACCATGGTCCCCATGGGAGCCCTACAACCTGGCCTCCCCTCTCCAGTAGCCATTCCACGTGGGTTCTTTAAACTTGTTATTGACCTCAAGGACTGCTTCTTCTGTATTCCCCTCCACCCAAAAGATTCTAAGAGGTTTGCCTTTAGTCTCCCCGTTACTAATCAGATTGGGCCCTCACCCCGTTTTCAGTGGCGAGTCCTCCCTCAGGGGATGGCAAATAGTCCTACACTGTGTCAAAAATATGTGGCCCAGGCTGTAGATCCTTTGCACTTAAAATACCCTTTCCTATACATTATTCATTATATGGATGACATTTTATTGGCAGGACCCTATGAAGA
>NW_022196896.1:36951742-36952677 GCF_008632895.1 Mastomys coucha
ACAGGGCCGCGAGGCCGCTACTAGACTTTTTGGACAGGACCCCCACTCTATTATTACCCCTTATACTAAAACCCAGGTCCAATGGCTCCTACAATATTCTGATGACTGGGCCGTCTCCTGTTCAGGGAAAAAACCATTCCTGGGGAACTAGGCCTTTTGAATGGGGACTTCGAGTGTATAAAGGAGGAAAAGATTTTGGTCTTACTTTTAAACTTCAACTCCGTAAAGAAGTCCCCTATAGAAATGCTGCTGCAGCGGGACACGATGCCCTTTTTCAACGCCCTGCTCCTGCGGCCCCCATGCCCCCTGCTCGCCACCCTCCTCCCCCTCCCCTCTTCCCAGCCCCCCACCTTCAACCCTATTCCAGCCCACTATTCCTTCTGGGCAGAAGAATTCCCACATTCGGCAGAGCTCATAATTAAGTTAGCCAATGCCTCAATTGCTACGCTCAAAAATTATAGTTCTAAGTATCCTGAATGCTGGATGTGCTTCTCCCCAACCTCACCATTTTATGAAGGCTTTGCCTTGCTTTCCACCCCCATTTTTGCCAATAATACTTCCATGGCTGTTTCCACCTCAGGCCCTGAGAGTGGCATAACTGTTCAGTCCATTTCTGGGATCGGCACTTGCATTTTAGGCCCCAATATGCTCCCTCCTCAGTCCCTTACAGGAGTTTGTAATCAGACTATTGTTCTTAATCACATCTATATGTATGTTCTTGCACCTAACAATACTTATTTTGCCTGCTCTCTGGGCTTAACACCTTTTTTGTATTCCCCTATCTTTCTGGGTAATCGGGATTGGTGCGTTATGGTTATTCTCTTCCTTCACGTCTCTGTTCATAACCCTGAAGAATTTTTGAATTTCGTAGAAAAGGGGGTATCCATCCACCCCAGAATGAAAAGAGAACCTATTACAGCTCTGACCATTGCCAC